>NC_046158.1:116252161-116552161 GCF_011064425.1 Rattus rattus | reverse complement strand
ACAAGAAATCAAAAAAGACAGTTTTCTGTAATATGCAGACCTAAAAGAAAAAAAAAAAAAGTAAAAGTGCAGTGTCAGTTTACTGTCCTTAGTTTGATCCCTTCCTCAAAGAGTACAGGTGACAGCCACTTGCCCTTTTCTGAACATAGCATCTTCATTGTTCTTCCCAGCAACTAAAGTCTATGTGTGTGCATGTGCTTGTATGTGTATTCATATATGTTTGTATGTTCATATGTATGAGTATGTTTGTATATGTGACAGTATGTATATGTATGAGAGAGAGTTTATGTGAGTATGTGTTTGTGTGTATGAGTGTATGCGTTTGTGTGTTCATATGTGTATGTATGTGCATGTCATATAAACACGTGTTTGTGGGAGTGTTAATCTGCAGGTGCAAGGTATTGATGTCAGGATTTCATCAACCTTCTTTCACCTTAATTTTTAAATAATAGACTTTTTGTATTGTTATTTTGAGATTATAATAACTACATTTCCTCTTTCCCCCCTCTAAAGCGTCCCATATACTCCTCCAAACTTGCTTTTAAATTCATAGCCCCTTTTTTCATTAATTGCTTTTGCATGCACACACACACACACACACACACACACACACACACACACTCCCTGCCTTTCCTTACTATACTCCCATTCCTAGTTTTTGGAACAGAAATAATTAATGTGTGCACTTTATATTACAAATATGTCACTTATGAAATTTACTTTATAAAGGCTCAGAGTTGGAGTTTGTCTGGAGTCTCAGATGGGACCTTAGTGTTTGAACAAACAATGCTGGCATGCTTATCCACTTTGCATTATGAGATGGATGTGAAGACCAGGGGTAGATTTGTAAGTGCTGTGTTTGGTTCAAATTGACAAAAGATGAACTTCTGATGGTTAATCTTGATTACCAATTACACTAAACTTAAAATCACCTAGAAGACACTACGAATGGGCTTTCAGGGAGGCTTAATTACGAGGGGAAGACCTACCCTGAATGTCAGTAGCAGCACCTCACAGGCTAGAGTAAGAGTGGGCAGATGGGAAGCTGAATGGAGTAGCACCATCGTATTCCTGCCACCACAACAAAGAAGCACTCTTGCCCGCAGGTTCCCTGCTATGCAGACGGTCCCCTCAAACATGAATCAGACTAAACCTTTCTCCCTTAAGTTGTTGCATGCTATGCATCTTGTCACAGCTTAAGTTAGGCAACTAGTATACATAGGACACATAGGCATAGGACTGAGTAACATGAAAGAACCGCATCTTACTGGTCTGTGAAAATGCATTCCAGGCCTTGCCTGGCTCACATAATTACTGAAGAAACCCATCACCTCATCACACAGGAACAGAAGCATCTCACCTTCTTATACCACAAAGCTTCTACCCTCACAGTTTATTCTTTCTGCTGCCAAATGCGATTCCCATGTGTATACTTTACATACCTCCTCCCCTTGGCTATGGCATATGACTTAAATTTCTATCAATTTTACAAACTGTATCTAAAAGGAAAGCAGCCTCCAAATGAAGCATAAATGGCGAGGACATCTCTTGAGTCTCAGCAGCCATCCTGGGGAGATAGTACCACTTGGTCCTTTGCTGTGACTTCTTGTTTCCTGGAACTCTGATCTTGATAAGTAACATTGCCATTCTGATAAGTGAGTTGTTCTCCACTTAGCATTTAAATTTGTGTTCATAAGCGTGGAAGAGGAAAAGAAAGCAAGGTAGGTAAGGTATCTCACTAGTGTAAGTATCAGCCCCCACAGGATACATAATGCAAAGGATCCCTGACAGAAGCGCTCAAAAGGGGAAGCTAATGCAGACAGAGGAGCTTCTGTACGTTAGCACCAACACAGAGCAAGCAGGCTAAAGTGAAAGGTAGAGGAACCCAGGAAGGATGACTATAGAGCAGAGATACAGAGGAACAAAGGGGAGACCTGAATAGAAAGACTATCTGCTAGGGGCAGGAATTAACAAGAGGAAAACACATCAAAGTTTCTGCTTGGCTCAGCAATAACATTTTTTAAGATAAAATAATCATAGTAATGAAAAGCTAGTAAAACTTTATATAAAATGTGTCAAAATTAAATATACTGAACTCTAGTTAATGTTGAAGAAATTGTCAAATAAGCATATAAAAAGAAAACAAAACCCAGAAGAAACAGCTAACAAAGAAGAATGACCACTTTTAAGAGGGGAATAAATGACATAGAAGAGAAAAAAAGAGGCAATTACTGTTATCTCTTTTTTTTCCTTCAAAGTTTATAGTATACTTCAGAAACCTAAAGGGAAAGATAATTAAAATCATAAAATATATGTTCATAAGATGGTATTGGGACAACTGGATAACCATATGTAAAGAATGGAGTCAGACCCATTCCTCAAATCACATGACCAACTTAAAATGGACCACACAGTTAAGCAGAGCATTAAACCTAGGAAGCCATTGCAAAACGCATAGGAGCACACCTTGTTTAGCCAGCAATTTATCATCTATGACAACCAATGAAGAAGTGACAAAACAATACTGATAAATCAAGTTATCAACACTACAAATGCTTGTGCTTCAATGCATGCCATCCAGAAAGCACAAAGACAGAAAGAAAAATCCACTCATATGTGGAGCCTCAAAAAGCTGATCTCCCCTGCCAGGGCGAACAGATACCTTGGTGGTGGTGTTCTTATGTCAATCGGGGCAGAGCAGATGGCAGTCCTTTTGTTCATCCTAGCTTGGTGGCCATCGGATACATATGCTCCGGAGAGCTCTGGAGAGCCGTCCCACCTCTCATTGGTGAAAGCACTTTGGGACCATGAGTGTGGGAGAGCTGACTCTGTTACGTGGGTCTCACAGGAGCAGGAGAGCTAGCCTTGTACCTCACCAGCAGTAGCACTCAGGAGAGCAGCCCCTGTACTTGGCCTTGGCCTGGACAGCACAGCATTGTTGACTTTGGTAGTGGGGACACAGGTGAGCCAGTGATCCCCTAGTTAGGACACAAGTGAACAACTGAGTCCTGCAAATGAGAGACCAGGAGAGCTAGCCCCCACTGTTCTTCTGCCATGAGGTGTATGGGTTCAGTTGGGAGAGCTGGCCCCAAGGTTGTGAAAACAGGTGAGCTGTCCCTGTCCCTCACCTGCTACAACACTCAGGAGGGGCCCTGTATCTCACCTAGGCAGAACTGCAGTGCTAGCCCTGGTCAAGGGGATGTGGGTGAGCCAAGACTGAGGTTGAGGGAGTGTGGGACAGCTGGCAATATTCTGCCATGAAGTGGCATGGGTACAGGTGAGGCCCTTTCCCTGCTCACCACCCCCCCACCCCCTCCCGACTTGGTTGGAAAAACTGACCCTGAGGGCAGGGCAGGAAAGCTGGAGAGCTAGCCCTGTCCCCTCACAGGCTGCAGCACTTGGGAAAACAAGCCCTATGCTTTAACTGGGCAGCACAGTAGAGCTGGTTCTGGAGGCAATGAGTGAAGATGAGCTAGCCTGCAGACATAAGGGCTGGAGAGCTGATCCTGCCCCCTCGGATGGCAGCATTGGACGGCCTAGTCAGAGCAGAGCTGGAGTGCTTGCCCTGGAGGTTCAGATAAGGAAGAGCCAGTGTTCTAACAGCTCAGCTACCATCCAGGCCCAGAGTAGGTACATCCCAAACTCTCTATAATCTTTGAATGGCTGGGATGTGTGAAAGGGCCAGTACTGACCCAAAGCTGCAGTATCTTCATGATGGGACAATAACAAGATAACCAGGAAGTGTCCCAGTTAAGATGTAATATTGATGGTGTCACAGAAGACAGAAATCTTAAGCCAGATTAATGACTCATTGCAATGAACATTTGAAGTGAAGATGTGTGGACAAAGGAATATACTGTGGGACACACAGTAACATACTATTGTTTCCATGATGATGGTGATGATGATGATGATGATATGATAGTGTGTGTGTGTGTGTGTGTGTGTGTGTGTGTGTGTGTGTGTGTGTGTGTGTTACTTTGGAGAGGAGGTTTCAAGAGTAAAGAACAGATATGAGGGGATAGGAAGATGAATGGGACCGGGCTGTATGATGTGAAACTCACCAGTTGTCAGAGAGGAGGAAGGGCTGGGGAAAGGTGAATTAGTGAGTGCTAAGTTAGACAAGAAGAAGTCTCGTCCTTCTGTCTGTTGCAAAGAGACATAAAAATAGTGGATATATGGGTAGCCCTGTCTATTTCAGATAGCTAAAAGCAAGTTTTGATTATAAAGAAATCCTAAATACTTGATGTAATAAATGTATTAAACCTTCATAAATATTTGATATAATAAATGTATCAAAGCTTGTTTAAACATTAACTAGTGTATCATATGTACATGATAAAGCATTATATTATCACACACAATTTCTACATTCCATGTATCAGTTAAGAATAATTTGATTTTAAAAGAAGAAATAATTGGGCTGAAGATAAGGCTCTTCCAGAGAACCAAAAGTTCAGTTTCCAGAACCCAAGTCAGTCAGTTTACGACTGCCTGTATCATCAGCACCAGGGGATCTGACACCCTTTTCTGACCGCTGCAAACACCTGTATCCATGTGCACACACCTCCACACACATAATATACATACATACATACATGCATGCATAATACATACATAATTAATAAATAATTTTTTGAAATTGGAGAAAATATTTGTAAATCAAATATATGACCAGAATATACAAAGGACCATTAAAACTCAACAAGTAAAAGACAAACAACCTATTTTTAAAACAAGCACGAAGGAATATGCAGCAAACATTTCTTTAAAGAATTAACCAATGTCTAAGAAACACCAAAGCATCACTGCCATCAAAGAAATGAAAATTAAAACATGACATTCTATGTACTATCACGACGATGGAAACAAGACAGATGAAAATAAACTTTGGAGAAATTAAACTCCTCATATTTTCCCTGCTGGTAATAATGTATAACAGTTCAGCCACTATGAAAACAGTTCAGCATTCTAAATCCTCAAAAAATTAAATAGAGTCATCACATGACTTGGGAATTCTATTCTCAGGATAATGCACAAGACAGATATAAACTGGGAAAATTAAAGTTTGTAAAATGTTCAGAGCAACGTTAGTCACAATACTCCTGACCCAGAAAAAAACCAAGTTCTTATACTGAATACATAGAAGGTAGCATTCCCCTATTAGGAATACTATTTGATACCACAGAGCAATTGATTTTGGTAGGAGCTACAGATGGATGGACCTTGAAAACACATTGCTAAGTGAAAGAAGCCATACAGAAGATCCCATATCATGTCATTTACATGAATTTTTCCAATTGGCAAACTTAGAGTCAAGTGTAGACTAATTAGTGTCTGGCTTGGTCTAGGAATTGGGGTATGGACAGGAAGAGGATGGATATGGAGTTTCTTTTGAAGATAATAAAAATGGTCTAAAATCAGATTGTAGTAATGATTCAACAACTCTGTGAATGTACTGAAAGCTAATGAACTGTGGACTTTATATGAGAAAAGCACATGACATAGATTTGTAACACATTAAAACTGTTTTTGATGACCATAAGAGAGAGTTTTTATCTGGAAATAAATACCTCTGAAATCTCATCCAATAGTATACTTTGTGGGTATATTTTATTACATAATATACTTATATAATTTAATGTATATTAATTTAATTTATAAATGAATATATAATTTATAAATATGTATTTATATAATTTAAATAGCATATTATAGATGCAAAATATTACATATAATACTCAATACAGTATTTATGTTTTTAAAATATCTCCAATATATAGATTTTATTGCATCGAATCCACACATGAAAATATAACAAGCAGGAAAGGGCATAAAGCCAAAAATAGTGTGCTGCCTTTTCATAATCGGTTAATCCTCTGAACCAGAAGCATCATTCAGTCTTTGCTGGAAGAGCTTCAGTGCTGTCAAGAGAATGGCCAGGAAAAAGGTAGCAATATCAATGTAATCAACTTTTCCCTAACATTCTTAGCAAGCATGCCTTACTAATAGAGTATTTATTTTTTTCTAAACAGAACTCTTAATATTTAAGTATTATTCATTCTTGGTTTGTGTCTTGGTCACTGTTCTATTGCAGGGAAGAGATTCTATGGCCAGGGCTACTCTTATAAAAACCAACATTTAATTGGGGCTTTCTTACACTTTCTGAGGTTTAGTCCATTATCATCATGGCAGGAAGCATGGCATTCAGGTAGACACTGAAGGAGTAGCTGAGAGCAACATCCTGATGCATCAGCAGAGAGAGAGAGACAGACAGACAGACAGACAGAGAGAGAGAGAGAGAGAGAGAGAGAGAGAGAGAGAGAGAGAGAGAGACAAAGGTCACACCTAACCCTTGCAATCCTTTCAGTTTCACTGTCTGCTGACTAAGCACTCAAATATCCAAGCCGATGGGGGTGGGGGTGTCTTTGCTCAATCTACTATGTTTTGCTTTGGGGGAAACAATACAATTTTACTTTAAAAACATACATTTTTCCACAGCCAGTCACTGGGATACAGAGCCCTTCTCTTATAAAGGCTGAAAATGGTACCAACTTGGAAAGTGGAAAGACTTGCCTGGGATTCTACTGATGATATGCTGACACAGCCCTGTCTCAGCACTGCTCACTTGTCAGCATCCTGAGACAGCAGCTTCAGTTAGCAGGAATCAAAGGCTTCCTTAATATTACCTAAATTCATATCTTCTCCATGAAACAGACCCGGCCCAATCTCTCAGTGACGAGTGGAGGGGCAGCATGGTTAACATATAGTCTACAGTCAAGAAGCTCACAAGTGAGCTAGAAGTCCTCGCAAGCCTGTCCATGCACCACCTCCAAAGAAGGAAATTCTAACCAACAGAATATGCCCACTTCCACATAGCAATCGTATTTTCCTCCCTTTCAATACATGTTGGCATTTATATTGATAATACACAGGAAATCTTACACATCATCTCTATTAGAACACCTTGCTCATACTTAAACTTGCATAAAGCTCTGGAGTCTTCCTATCCCTGGTATCTGTGAATTTCCAGGAATGATATCTCAATACATGCTTGCCTCAATACAAGGGTACCACAGCAGTCTGTGGTCACACTGTGATTCAGAAGCATAGCTTAAAACACCCTGGGCAGGTAATGCAGTGATCTGTGTGGTAGAGAGGAGGACAAAGACCAAAAGACAAAGGTCCGAAATTGAAAGGAAGGACTGACTTAAAATCATTTCATAAATTCTAAAGCCTTCTCAAAGGCAAACGCTTGACCACTATAAATGATCTAGACAGACAAACAGCCCCTTTCAGACTCTTTCAAACACATGGGACTTTGAGGTTAGCAGTTGCCTACATGACAGTCCTGACCTGTACAGAAGTACCTTAACTACGTAAAGGCTGGAGAAAAAGAAAAGGGAGCTGCTCTGAGTATCAATGCCATATTTGGGCTTTGCAATCCTCTGGGATGTAAAACACAGCCCAAATTATGGGCCACTTCAGAACAAAGCTGTAACTATCCACACGTTTTTCATTCTGCTAAAAGGAAAGATGAATGAAAGCCAGTGGAGATAACCAAAGCCAATTTGTGATTTTTTTTTATTTCTTATTTTTGCTAATACCAGTAAATTCCTTCCTAAAAAGCAAAGCTGTTTTCTTTGTCCTTTTAGGACACTCACTATTGTTAGATGCTTAAATCACTGCTGTCCTTAAATGGGGTGAGCTGCTCTTTGCTAAAACTCTCTTGATGGAGAAGGACAGAGAGCAACAGACCTGTTTATTATAAAGCATCCAGAAACTGACATCTGTAAACAAACACACTCTTAAAAGGCAGAATGCTCACTCCTGGATGCTGCCAATGTGTGGCAATTTCTGCGGCCCCTAGGCCAAGGTTAACCTTATTTTTGGGTCGTACCATACTAATGGTGTTATATGCAATTTTTTAAAATTTTCAGCTAAAGTATTTAAATTTTAAAAAGTTACCACCAAGGCACAGGACTCAGACTAGTGAGCTGATGGGCTAGATTTATGTCATGAATTTTATTCAGAAGACATCATTTCCTTGCAAATGCTTGAAAAATATCAGTTTCCTCAGTCCTTAGTGTACTCACATTCTAACTGAAGTGTTTTGGCTGGCTTATGTTTGGAGCAAGGAGCCAACCCGACTTGAAGTAGGCAAACAAAGTAAAGCTGCTATTGCACTAATGGACTCGTCCTTGCTCTAACTACTTCTTTCCGAGTTTCAGAGAGCAACTGCATCATTTCAAATGCACACCTGATTCATGGGAGAATAACTGTAAAACATTCAACTTAGAAATAAATGTGAATTCACTTTAACACAAAACATATTGTCCTTCCATTTTTTAGCTTTCAATACTGAGTGTTTCTATAATACTTCAAAAAAGGAGCAAATTCAAACAGTTCACATTCCCAATCAAAGAACAAGGTCCTGAAGCCAGAGACCTGTGTTCCAAGAGTGGTTTTGCTGCCAGTCCTACTCAGAACCGCTTAGCCTGACACGCAGCAGATACACCAGAGCCCTGTGATGCTTCTCCTACAAAGAAATGCAGAGTGCTAAGTCAATGATCACCACATTTCTACTGTCTCTTCCTTCATAGGAACCTGTTTAAGGATATGCTACTTGTTCCCCACTTTATAAACCTCCAGCTCCTCAAAGCTGTTTCGAAGAATTCCTCTCAATTTGATGCAAGTTAACTTGATGTGAAGAAACATGCTTTTTTTTTTTTAAACCACATTAAGGCTCCCATGTGGCCCATTAAAAGGGTTTGGGATTATTAGTAGAGTTATTAAATGTTTAATGCATTATGCAGAGGGAGATCTTGCCGTGCTCTGAGAACTTTAACTTCAGTCTGTTCTGACTGGAATGTTCAAACATGAAAGCTAACTGTTTGCAGATTTTTGCACTTGGTGCCCTAACATCAGTTAAAATGTGGACTACAAGAGGAAAGAATTTAGCCAAGAGCTTAACAGAACAGAGAAAGAAGTTGAGGCAAGAGTCAGGCAAACAGGAAACATCCTCTCATTTGTCCTGGTGCCAAAGTGAACTCAGACAGTTGTCCCGGGGAAATGTTCAGAAAATGGTAAAACGTGTGTGTGTGTGTGTGCGCGCGCATACACACACACACACACACACACACACACACACACACACACACACACACATATGTATTGAATAGAGTATACCTTAAAGGATATTCCCTGAATAGAGTATACCTTAAAGGATGGATATACCCTGAATAGAGTATACCTTAAAGGATGGATATACCCTGGATAGAGTATACCTTAAAGGATGGATATACCCTGAATAGAGTATACCTTAAAGGATGGATATACCCTGGATAGAGTATACCTTAAAGGATGGATATACCCTGAATAGAGTATACCTTAAAGGATGGATATACCCTGAATAGAGTATACCTTAAAGGATGGATGTACCCTGAATGGCTGGGGCTGGAAAAGCTACCCACTGGTTCCATTTCCAGGAAGTGATAACCAAAGCTACAGGCACCTCTCTCTGTCCTTTTCACTGAGAGGAGATGGCAAGAGCTCCACATGACTGTCCCCACTGTGCTTAGGGTCACTGCTTTGGAAACCATACCAAAAAAAAAAAAAAAAATACCACCCACAAATAAGCAGGGCAATGGAAATTACTTTTAAAGATTTCCTTTTGGCACAGATTTATCTAATGAAGGCAACTCCCAATGGAAATTAGAGACAAGTTGGCGTTCTCTTTAAATCACTGAGCTAAAAGATGAGACACTAACAAGGACCCTGAATTTGTGTGGCCTGCTCTCCCTCCACAAGCCTCATTAGAAGGCACAGGTATTCCAGGGAAATGTGTACCTAGTGGCCAAATGTTGAATACAGACTTCATTCTGCTGCAGAGGGCTGATGAATAGGGATATGATGAGGTGCTCCATTGTCTTCCTCATCCTGTAGCCTAGTCAGCAAAGCTCTGAGCTCACCAGAGTCCACACCTCTCCTCAAATCTTATGATCCCTTACATCTGTGGATCATACATACACTTGTTATATTCCTCTTGAGCCTTGAAGCTCATTCAATCAAAAGGTCTTCAGGTTTCATTATTCCTTTGTTCCTGCTGTAAGGTCCCATTGAGCACCCACCCTCTGTGATGTTTATGTCCATGGTGAATAAAGAAGGCAGAGAGGCAATCACCTCTGCCAGTTCAGCTCTGTATTCTGACTGAATGTGATTGATGTGTTAAATTCAAGTACTTTATAGCACCTGAAGGTAGGGTCTGGAGTAAAACAGTCCAGGACTGCAACCAAGTCTAATCATTAGCTGTGTGTGTGATCCTGGGTAAATTTCCTGTGATGAACCATATAAAACCTCTGGTATAAAGGGTATTTGTGTGTGTGTGTGTGTGTGTGTGTGTGTGTGTGTGTGTGTGTGTGTGTGTGTGTACTTATTCCAGGGTAGGCACTACCAAAACCATGAATGATGGACACTCTGGGAGGTCTCTATTCTTCCTCCTTGAATTTTTTCTACTGTCAGGTTCTCTTATACATTATCAATTGAAGGGTCAGGTGATGCAAAACCCCTGTTACAGTAAGCCAGGGAATCTAGCTCATCTTTGTGGCATTTAGAAATTTTAAATATTGTAATTGTACAGTGACAATACATTCATTTGCTGAGCAAGACAGCCTTGGATTCAAAAGGTACAATTATTAAATAATCAAGAAAAACCAGTGAAGACTGTACTACTTAGTGACCTCTTGTGAAATTTTCATTATCGATAACAACCCCACTAAGTACAAGCTATGATCCAGGGTTATAACCCTGTTCTTGCCTGTTTTTGCAAATAAAATTTTATTAGAACACAGCCATGCTTATTTCTTTGCATCCTATTTGTTTGGTTCCATGGAATAATTGCAGAATTGAAAGATATTCACGTTTTTATTTTGTGTGTCCCCCGCCATGGATTTTTGTTGTGTTATTTTGAGAGGCAGGATCTTTCCATAAAGCCTAGACTAGCCTCACAATCCTCCTAATATAGCAAAGACTTTATGGCCTGCAAAACCAAAACAGCCTTATTTGAAAACATTTGCCACCCCTGAAGAAGTTTGCTCAAGTAATACAGAGACAATGTTCCACTTAGAGTCTCAGATCACCATTCCTCAACACGAAGAAAGGAAAAGGAGGGTGCTGGGCAGCAAATTACTTCTCAGAATGAGCAGGGTTTTTCACTTGTGGCAATTTCATATCTAAAATGAAACTAAAATTGAGCAAAGCATAACTTCCCCCAGGGTACCACAGTTTCAGGATCTCATTAAGTGAGACACGATTCATATAAAGGAAGGCAGAGCTGGGTGTGAAGTCTAGAGCCCTTGTATGGGAATCAGAAGAACTCAACTATATAAATGGAAGAAGAAAAGGTCGGAGTGGAAAAGACAATTGCATCAACTTAGCAGCAACACAGGGGTCAAATGAGGAGCATGAGTCACCACAGCACAGTGTCTCCTTGTTGCCTCTCCAGGCTGCCTCTCCAGGCTGCCAACCTAGCAGACCTTCACCTGCTCAACTGAAGGCCCTGGAATTAACTCCTCCCCAGCAGTGAGGGGATAACCATGAAGAGAAAGACAAGTGTGCAGCTGCCACTTATAGTGATCACTGACACTGTGGCTGTGAAGGGGCAGGTGGAGACAGTCCCCAGTGCCCACACTGGGAAGGCTGAGGCAGGAAGACTAGCAAGACTTGAAGGCCAATCTGAGCTGCAGCGTGAGGTCCTGTCTAAAAAGCTAAGACCAATACCACACAACAGCTCGGGTAGGTTTCGGGGAGGCAGATATGGTTCAGTATAAAAATCTTATCTTACTGCCGCTCTCAGGTGTGTGAGTCAACCTCCCACTTCTGGGACAAATATCGAAGATAAATCAAATAAGAGGGGGAAAACATTTGTTTTGGCTCATGATTCCTTGGGTTCATTCCACAGGCACTTGCCTCGGTTGGTTCAGCCCTGTTTACTAAGGCAGAACATCAGGAAGCCCATGGTAGAGCAAATCTACTCACCTCACAGTGCCCAGTCAGCACAGAGAGTGCTTGGCTTCCTAACAGTTCCTACTGTATAAACCCTTAAGCTGTCAATCCATAAACAGATTCATTTAGTTAGGAGGTGGAACCCCTGATCCAGTCACCTCCATGCAACACTACATTGAGGACAAGCCTTCAGTATAGGATTCTGAGAAGCAGTTAAGATCCAAGTCAAAACATCAGATGAGCAGATGTTCTGATAAGGCAAAGTTCAACACCTCTGATGCTTGTTTATCCCAGCAATATCCCCAGAGGCATTATGACCCTGTAGCTGGAAGGATGCGGGAGGGACTGCGAAAGAATCTCACACATGTCCCAGTGCTTTGTTTTTATTTTTCCTTCTGTGATTCTCATTAAGAAAGTTGTATCACATAGAGTTAAGATAAAGCAGATTAAATAGAGTTGGCAGATTATGAGAACAATGTATCACAAATATTTTACGTTTTGAAGAATCATTAGCAACTCAAAACAGCAAGAGAGCATACTGGTTCCCTTTGGTCAGCAAAGTAAACAGAAGGACAAAGCAGGATTCTACAGTGCTGTGATGGGTGTACCTGGGAAGTAGCCAGACGTTTTGCTTCAAACAGACCCAGTGGCTTTGGCTGATAGGATCCTGCAGAGGTACACTGTGCCCAATTCAAGCTGGGTCCATTCATGTTGGCCCATTAATAATTTGCCAGATGCCTGAGGCCAGCTCCTTCTCACTGTAGCCTGCCTTGTCTTCAGTGGAGCTAGGCAAGCTCTGACAGGCAGGCTGCACCCGGACACTGGCATCCAGAAAGATATCTCACTGCATAATGGGGATGGAGCCCAACCAAGCTACAGCAATCTAGCTTGAAAGATAAATATGACCACACTATGTATTCCGCATGGCTCACTGGGTTCTAATGAAATGGGGGTCATTAGTTCAGTCTAAATAGAAATCAAGAGTTCGTGTTCTCTCTCTCTCTCTCTCTCTCTCTCTCTCTCTCTCCAGAAAAAAAGAAAACATGGGAGGGCTCACTGTGGCAATCAGTTGGGACACTAAAAGGCCATTGAGGATGTGAGTGCAATAAATGGGTAAATGTATGCTCTTCTGGTTTGCTTTTTGTTGCTGTGATAAACATCATGAGAAAAAGAACAGCAGGAAAGAAATGCCTGTTGCAACCTATCATTGAGGGAAGTCAGGGCAGAAACTCAAGGCACAAACCTGGAGCAGAACCCATGACAGATGGATGGCTTCTTACTGGCTTCTTCCCTAGCTCACTGCTTAGCTCACCTTTTTCTGTGAGCCCAGGCTTCCTCGCCTTAGGCTTATGCTTTGCACAGTGGCTAGGTCCTTCCACAATAGACTTTAATCAAGACAATCACAAGCCAATTTGATTGAGGCACTTCTTTTACTGAGACACCCACTCTCCAGGTGACTCTAGATTTTTTTTTAACAATAAAAAATAACCACACTAATACATACAGTCCACATCCCCTCTAGAACTAATACAAATGACTTTCCACATACCACATACATACTGAATCCCAGATGCTATCCATTTCAAGCCCTTACCTATACAAGAGATGCATGTTCTAGTATATAACATATAGCTCTTGACATGGTCGCTTCAGTTCATTGCACAAGCACCTACAGAAATTAGTCTGGGGTTACATTCTATGCTCACTTTTGCAGATAAGGAAATTGAGGCTCAAAATAATGTCACTTAGCCAAGGCCTCTCACATAAAGAGTAAAAATTAGACCACAGCCTGCTAGCTCAATGCATCTTGATCACCTTACCAGACAACTTTTGTGTGCTAGAACCTTCAGACAGATTGAGAAAAGAGTAAAGTGGGGAAAAAGCAATATTCATTCTTTTCTCAGACATCTAGTCCTCATGACATCTAAAAAAAACCCATGATGAGGTCAGAATCACACGATCACACCAGGACTTGATTCGAGAAAGCAAGTGTGAATGCATCAGTGTGGGACAGTTAAGGGATGAAGGAGAGGCATGTTTCCTACCACAGCACAGAGAGGACAAGTCCCCTGACTCCCATCTGAGAGCAGATGTGGGAACAGACCGCTCAGCATTATAGTTGCTTCAACGGGAGGAGAAAGATGCTATGTAATAAAGCAGGAGCTTAGCTGCTTCTGGAGCAGTGACGCCTCTACTCTGGACATACCCTGCCATCCCATTCTCACTGCCACCAATGCACTACACTGCCCCTCCACAGACACTGTCTTGCTCTTTGACCAGCAGTTTCTAGAAAAAAGACAGGAGGTGGATACCAGGGTACAAAGTTCTCCTAGAGAATTCCCAAGCCCGGTTTTACATAAGCTTCTTCTGCCCATCTCCTACCACCTCCAGGATGCATCCTAGCAACAAACAGCTACCGTGCAGCAATACTCCGGAGGCCAGTGCTCTTCCCAGACAGTGAGAGCTGCTTAAAGGTTCCACAGGAGGTACAAGAATGATCTGGGCTGTGACCCATCAGCCTTAGTTGTAAATTCCAATCATCCAAGTGGTAGCTGAGTGCAGTGGCCTACTCAGGGAAACAGCAACACTGGTTCTTTTGTTTACACATAGCTATACTAAGAATTCAAAGAGGTGCATCTGCTAGGACCTGGTACTTGTCAGCACAGCGTGCACAAAGAGCAACTGTCTCTACTCTTCTTTTCACTTAGTGTTGCTGAGGTGGTCTGACCTGGCATGACACAGGGTATAATCTTCATCTCCAGCCCCTTACTTCTGTCATCTTTCTTTCTTCCAAAGACTTCAAATGGATGACAGACAAACAAACTATATCAGGACAAAGGTGATGTTTCAAACACTCACAGGCTTGCAGCAGCAATCATTTACTCTTTTGAAAAGGAAATTGGATATTTACTTAATGATATTGTATTTCTTACTTTTTACTCCTGTCTGCTTGACTTAATATTATAAAACTAGGGTCAAAACAGCTGATGTCTTTGTCAATAATTTCATTATAAATAATTCTATGCATAAATTTTTGTTCTACTTGATTCAAATGAAATTGTATTTAAGTTGATGCTATTATATAGTATGCAGAAATTTATTCATTAGCCCAATGACTTTTAACCAGCCATCTCTAATTTTTCATTATTATAAATAATGCTCACATGAACATCTTTCAGGAAAATACTTGTTCAATCATTGGAAGAATTCAGGTATTTAACGTTTCAAAGACGTTAAATGTATTTTATGTGTTTGAGTATAGCGGGCCCACACAGCATGGTTGCTTCTAACCCCAGGGAAGCAATGAAAATGGTAATTATAGATATTTAATGTTGGGGCTGGACAGATGTCTCAGGGGTTAAGGGCACTGGCTACTCTTCCAGAGGTACTGGGGGCTGGGGGAATTTCAAGTCTCAATACTGTCCATAACTGCAGTCCAATGGGATCCCACACTGACTTCTGGTGTGCAGACCTGGATGCAGATAAAACACCCATGCACATAAAACAAATAATAAATCCTGTACTCTTTAGTATTTACACAGATACATGTGTGGTTATGGTTTACAGGGGAATGTACATTTTTGTTTCTTATATGTGTACATAGAAAAAACAAAATTTTAGCACTGGAAAAGTAGCTCAGCAGGTAAAACCACTTGCTTCGCATTCCTGAGAACCTGTTTTCAATGTAAGTCTCATGGTGGAAGCAGAGAGCCAACTCCTGATAGATGTCCTCTGGCCTTCACAGTGGCCTGGCACATACACACTTGCACTCGTATGCATACATTCACATTCACAGAGTAACAATACATATAATTTTAAAAAAGAAAAGTTTTAAACCTGAAGTTAATATCCCAAAAATTCTAACTACTACATAACTTGGATGGTTGGTACAAAAGTACTGGCATGGTACTCATCAGATTTTGCTATGGTATTTTCGAAATATCTGAAAAGATTACAGACTCCGTCTCCCCAGTCATGTGACTCAATCTTCTGTCCGTGTGGCCATTCCGTCAATCTCTACAGCCATGTCTACTTTTTTCTACATGCATCCCACAAGCAGGCCAGCTGACATCTGGCCCACAGGAAGCATCTGTGTGTATGTTCAGTTTATCCTGCATTCTTTTCTCTGATGATGATGCCTTGTGAGAAGACCAAGTATCGACAGCATTACTCTATAAGTGGTTTCTCTCACAGCAGAAGCCCATGCCCTAGACTACTGCTCCACTTACCATGATCCTCCTTCTCTGGCATCATTCACTCACTTTCTAACCTCAGGACCTTTGACCTTACTGTTTCTCTGCCTAGAACACCAGATTCTTCATATAATAAGCTCCTGGCACTTCTGGGTATCAGTGCAAATATCACGATCTCATCAGGAGACTCCCTGACATCCACAGCCACACAACTCAAGAGTTTTTCACACTGATTTACTCATCTAGGAGAGTCCCCTGTTTACCTTCTTTCGTCTCCACTCCTGCCCAACCTGCCTCCTTACTTGCCAAACACACTGATCTGCTACAGGTTTAGAACCAAGGAAAACAGTGTGCAGCTAACTCTTTCTCTCTCACACACCTATTCAGGTCCTCCGTGATGCCTTCCTGGATTGCTCTACTTCCCCTGAGATTTCTTCTCCTCTCCTCCTTGTGAGGTGAGAGAGCTTGGTAAACCCTAACAACAATCAAAGCAGCACAGGGTTTACTATCTGCTAATCAGGCTTAAATAAAGTAAAATCAAAATCAAAAGCCAATCAACTTCCCCTCTGCCACTCCTTGATACACGTTACCTGTTTTACTTCTCTTGCTAGCTACGACTTGCCGTCTCCAGCAAACCCTGTCCTCTGGGCACTTGTTTTGGTTACAGCTCATGGCCTATCTCCTCACTCCAATGTAAGCCCTATTTAAAAAAAGAAATGTATGTTTTCTTCCCTGACCTATGGGTTTTAGCAGTGTCTCACTAAACATTTGATAAGGAACAGATCCACTTCCCAGGACTGCCAGTGTCCTCTTGTCCTGGTCACTGAATGCCTGTTTACTCCTTGTTTCCCTTCAGATGACTTGAGAGTGAGAACAAGCAAGAAGAGGAAACTGCCCTTTAAACCACATGCTCAACAGGTAGTAACAGTGCAACACATCTCCACGCCAGAAATACATCAAAGACCCGGTACGGCTGGGGCTGAGGAAGGGCCAACAAGGAACTCCACGGCACTTAGCTCCCTCTCTCCTGATTCTCTGAAAGAGTATCAGCCTGTAATAGGAACATGTAAAGGGAAAACTATTTACCTAGTTAATTACAATGCTAGGAAAATGCTTTTCATGTATTTTGTATTCCACGTTTGGAAGTCTACTTCAAACTGTAACTGCAGCCTAAATCCCAGCAGTAAACAAACCAGCTTTGCATTTTATGTTACCACGAGGCTCTCTCCAGGTTTGCTCTTCAGAGCCAAGGAAATGTTGACACAGTTGCACACCAAGTTTCAACATGCTGATCATGTTAAAATAGTGCACAAGAAATATTTTTCCACTTTATAAAAAGCCAGACTGTTTACATGCGTAAGTGGCCAGAGACTTTGCTATCTGTGTGTGGTCCTGAAGTTTCAATATCATAACCATGAGTACAAAGTGGGGCAGCATGCAACAAACTTAGCTATGAAGTTCCACAACCAAAATGGGAATCAAGACATTACCACCCTAAACTCAGAAGCAGACATGGATCAAGTGGGCGGGGGAGGGGATGTCTTATTTATCTTAATTCAATTATGAAGAAAAATAATTTAATAGAGCTTGGTTATATGTGTACTTGTGTAGCAATGCATATTATTAAGCAGAGGAACAAGAGGAAAACAGAGACTAGGAAGGGCTTACAAGGTCTTCAGCCTACAGGTTTCTTACAAAACTACAGAAATATGCCAAGCACAACATTCAGTAACTCTAAGCTCAGAGTCACACAGTAGAAAAGATCTACAAAACAGTTACTGAGCATAGATCTTAAGGGCAAACATGAGAATGAGGAGAGGCTTTACTTCAACTTGGCCCAGTGGCTTAACACAGACCTTGGACATCCTCCCAGAAATCACCAACCAGAGGAGGGGCCCCAAGTTCACAGCCAGGCCAAAGGAGAAGACAGGCCCCCTCTTCTGTGTCTCTCCCATTTTCCAATCAGCACTGGCTTTGGCTGACAATTTAGTGATTCTTCAAGCTAGAAATAGAATTTACACAGGAGTTACACCCTGTCCAGACAAGATAGAAGTGACAAGAGACCTCACAGAAAGAAAAATTATCTGCATCCGTGTAACTGAAGACATGCCCACATTCCCAGAGTCTAGAGGTTTGTGCTTGGGAGAGTTTCTAGATTCTGGGCTGTTTGCACTTATCATTCCTCAAAGTCCCAAATGCTTCAGGTTAGTGAGCATTGCTGGTTCTCACGTTTTAATGGCTTTCCATTTGAAGAACCCTCATAGTATACTGTGTCTAAACAAAATAAGTCAATCATGTATGGTAGGCAAGTTCATGCTGCAGTATGAGATGGCCTTTTCCTTTTGGTTACCAAATGCACACATGGTTACTCTCAGTTGTCAGAATAAGTGAAAGAATGGTACCTCATTACTTTTTTTTTTCCTGGCATTATTATTTTTTTCCTCCTACAGTTTCTTTTACAGTTTTCTGTGGCTATAGGTCAGAAGAGTTTTCCTGTTGCTATGAGAACAGTGTAAATAAGTGAACTTTAAAACTCACTTTGGGGGTAAGGAGCTGCCACATTTCTGGCTTGCTAAGCCCTTTGAATGTGTATTGGATACTCCTTCCTGCTAGAATAGAGCAAGGCCATCTAACATAACTGACAATCACGGCTACCATCTTTGAGGCCAGGAACACCCCCTCCTCCCCCAGAAGTCTTACAGAGGCCCTGTAACAGCTGGAACTTGTCCACATCTAGTAATAGCCTTCTGTGCTAAAAAAAAAAAAAAAAAAAGCTAAGTGTTACATTTTCAAGGTGCAGAAAGCCTTGTGTCCCCAACCCCACTGAAGTTAGGTCACTGCTACAGTATAAGTGCTTCATTGGCTGCCCCACGTGTCAATGTGACTTATCAGGAATTACTTCAAATTTAACTCATGGATGGCAACAGCCTGAGCTCCTTTATTATTCACTAGATCATTGTTGAAAGGACATATCTTAGTGTTTAAAAGAGAATGAATGAAGCTCATATTTAAACTGGAGTGATTTCCTCTGTAATGTTAACAGAGATGATTCTGTGCTGGCCAAGAGGATATCCATAAAGTTGACAACTGGGAAAGACATTATGGCGTTATTAAGGTTCTTTACAAAAATGAAAGCAGCAAGGTTTGGGTACAGAAAGCAAGAGAACAACATCGAGACTATCATGTCTGAAATCTGCAGGCTGGGCCAAGAGGCTGGAGATGGGAAAGATGCTGACGCAAGCTTTGGTCTGGAAGGCACTCTAAAGGCTAACCTCCTTCCTTGGGGCCCAAGCTTTAAGGCCTTCAGGTGACTGAATAAAGAAAATGTACTTTACTCACGTCATCTCTGAAAACATGAAAGAACACATATTGGAGACAGTTAGGAGAAAGGCACAAGAATAGCTTTCTGAGTTTGAGGCCAACTAGTCCAATAGTGAGTTTTAGAACATCCTTGTCGGGGTTGGGGATTTAGCTCAGTGGTAGGCGCTTGCCTAGCAAGCACAAGGCCCTGGGTTGGTCCCCAGCTCCAAAAAAAAAAAAAAAAAAAAAAAAAAAAAAAGAACATCCGTGTCTTTGTAGAGAAATCCTGGCTTAAAACAAAACAAAAGTCAAAAATCAAAAACCATACCAAAACAAAAAGCAAATATGAAATCCAGTCCATCAAGAGAACTGTGTTAACTATGAAAGTATGAAGGTCTATATAGAGTTCATTTACACCGGATATAAATCCATAGAACCCTTTGGTGACCATGTGATCATAGCAGAGATTTTTAAAGACAGAAGGAGTAATGGAGCATCGTCATCTCATATATTATATGACACAGTTTGGACCTGGACTGTTTTCTCTGCGTTATCCAAGTTCGGTTCCCAGCATCCACATCAAATGACTCATATCTACCTATGATTCCAGATCCAAGAAATCTGATGCTTTTTTTTTTTTTTTGCCTTCCTTAGGCCCCAGGTATACAAACAGTATAAAGACATATATATGACTCCATACTGTGAAAAGGGTTTTTTCATGGATGATTTTTTTTTAATTAAAATTAATTTGACTGATTTAGTTAGGGGGAGAGAGAGAGAGAGAGAGAGAGAGAGAGAGAGAGAGAGAGAGAGAGAGAGAGAATATATGAATGAATCTGACTATGCTGCCAAGATTGGTCTCAAACTCCCAATGCTTGGATTCTTCATGTATGATTGTCATGCCTGGCTCTTAAATGTTCACTATAAAAAAATAAAAAATAAAACCTTTCCAGCAGCCTTTGAACTGAAAGTAGGTGTAGATGAACAGCAATGAGGTCTAACAAAGCTCTTCCTACCCAGAGAAGGTCAAAAGCAATCATGCTTGTCTTATGTCTTATCTATTAGCGTTGGTCCTGGAAAAGATCATTATCATTGTCATCATCATTAGTAACACTCATATTTCTGCTACAAAGCTACTGTGGTGTCTTCACCTGTTTTAGTGACTGCCAATACAAGTACATATGACCAAATTTATAATTTTTGTTGAACCCTTCATGATTTAAGTATAATTCACATTGAAAAAGTCACCCGTTGATTTCATTCAATGACATTAAAGCAGTGGAAAAGAAGCCCTATCAAAAGAACACATGAAGAACCTCTAGTGGCCACACATACTTTTATACACAATCCTGGCACAGACACAACCTTCATCTGTGCTGGGCTCACACATTAGATATCTGATGTCTGAGTTCAAAAGCATCGTCACCAAGGACTTTATCTCAAAACAGTATTGGCTACAAAACAAAACCCCAAAATAAGAACAAGAGGTATAGGGAGAAACAGAGGTAAAAATGGTAGGTCATACAAACATAAATGTCTTTCAGCCCATGGGGGAAAAAGTCACAAACTCTTGACATGTAATATCATAAATGTAGTCTTCTCTTTGCTTTCTGTTGTGGGGCGATTTTGTTTGAGAACAAGGTCTCATGGTCTAGCAAGGTTGACTTCAAACTCGTGACCTTGTTATTTTTTAGTGAATATAAAGAATAATCTAGAATTGAATAAAGCAAGGTATGCATATATGTCTGTTTCAAAATTACATGTTATTGCATTGTCAGTAACATCAGAATGGTATCATATTAGGAAGTGGAGATGGCTTACTATCTAAAATATGTATTCCATTTTCAGTTGTAATTCTTAGTGAGAACTTACCATCTAATTGTTTGTGTTCTTTTCTTCTACTTAGAAGAAACAGGCCAGTAAGAACTGCTATTGTTATAGTCTAGACAGGGCAGCCTATGGGGGGAAAGAAAACCTGTCTAAAGTAGAATTAAATATGGGATGATTTTCAAAAACAAAAATTTAATATGGTTTTTAAAAACCTGGACTCTGAAAACAATCCAAATTGGGTTGAAATAGTAACCAGCAATTGTGAGTTCTGTCACAGAAGTAAAACTTGTTATAATTGCCAAAGAATCTACAATCAACACAATACATAGGTCCTTATTCTGAAGCATCACTCTGGTCATATTCAAAATTTTGAAACCATTTACAAATGATTAGAATCACATATAAAATGATATTTAAAACTGAGAAAAGTGCACTGGGATGTTGTTGTTCAGTGATAAGTAGTGTTTGCCTAGCATTCTAGATGTAAAATGAAATAATTCAGACAGTCATCTTGGGGCCCAGAGGATAGGGGAATGCTAAGTACATGATTCATATCAACAGACAATTCATTCTGGGCAGGTTGTTTAATGTTTAAGCGATATGCCCTTAGTCTAGGTTACATTATAGAAAGAATAGAAATACTGGCTAACATTAGAGTATGTTGAAAAATTTGGGAACTAAACATATATGAAAGAGAGATCTATAGAAAAGCCAATCCCAATTCTGATTCTCAGTTTTTCCTTGGCCTCCTCCCAGTCACACATGGTATGTGACACAGCTCTGGACCACAGAATGCAAGTCTCTTGTTTGGTCCTTTTTAGATAAAGAGGAATTATTAATACATGCTATCTCTACTCATTTGCCCATTCCCAACCCCTTCCTGTCTGATACTTGGATGTGCTGTCTGAAAGTTAAGTGGCCAGTTAATGGCCACAAAACAAAATAAAGTCCACGCTTAAGGCATGACAAGCAGAAAGACAGAAGCCTGAGTTGCTAATGGTCGGTTGTCCTCCAGATTTATATTCTGCAAGAAAAATAACACCTGTTACCTTGTGAGTCTCAAGATAAATTTCCTTATGTTTATAGTCTTGGTTATACAACAAAGTAGGAAAAGTATTCTAAAGTAATAGGATAACTACACACAAATTCTAAACCAGAAGGACTTCTGGAGAGAGGGGAATATAAAATTTAGATGGAATTAGAAGGAAGGAAGAGAAAACATACATCAAACAGATATATACTATACTAGAATATTTTCAGTTTTATCACTATTTGCAATAATGCAATTTATGAATAAGCAAATTGTTACACTATGCAAATAAATAAATAAGTAAGCAAGCGAGCCCACTGTTCCTAAAGCTGATAAATAGAAAAGTTGGGAAAACAAAAGCTTTACAAATTTTAATCAAAAGAAGAACTAGTAACAAAATGTTGATACCAGAAAAAAATAGAATATTCCAGGAAAGGATTCATATCAATAAGAATAAATACCTGACAATATAAATAGAAAAGTTTAAAAGATGTTAATCCTGAACTTTAGACTTAGCAGAGCAGCTTTAAGAAACAGGAAGTAAAAGTAGTAAAAGTAGTAGAATTGACAAGTACACAACCAGAAAACATGCCAGAAGCGTGGGGATCCAGCAAAACACTGTAACAGCAAACAACAATCTGACCTGAAAGCTGCATAGCTATAGAATGTGAAATTACTTCAATTTTGCACTGACTACTGATTGAAAAGAAACCTGGTTGAACTACAAAATGATTTGCCAGTTAAGAACACTTGCTTCTGGTGGAATTTTTGGGGTCACTTAAGTATACTATCATATCATCTGCAAATTGTGATGTTTTGACTTCTTGCTTTCCAATTTGTATCTCTTTGGCCTCTTTTTGTTGTCTAATTGTTCTGGCTATGAATTCAAGTACTATATTGAATAGGTAGGAAGAGAGTGGGCAGCCCTGTCTAGTCTCTAATTTTAGTGGGATTACTCCAAGTTTCTCTCCATTTAGTTTGATATTGGCTGATTTTGCAGTATATTGCCTTTACCATGTTTGGGTATGGGCCTTGAATTCCTGATCTGTCCAAGAATTTTATCATGAAGGGGTGTTGAATTTTGTCAAATGCTTTCTCAGCATCTAATGAGTGATCATGTGGTTTCTTTCTTTCAGTTTGTTTATTTATATAGAGCATTACATTAATGCATTTCCGTATATTGAACCATCCTTGTACTCCTGGAATAAAGCCTAATGATTGTGGTGAGTGATCGTTTTGATATTTTCTTGGACTGGGTTTGTGAGAATTTTATTGAGTATTTTTGCATTGATATTCATGAGAGAAATTGGTCTGAGGTTTTCTTTCTTTGTAGTGTGTGTCTTTGTCTGGTTTAGGTATAAGCATAATTGTGGCTTCAAAGAATGAATTAGGTAGTGTTCTACTTTGTGAAATAGTTTAAGAGTATTGATATTAGGTCTTCTTTGAAGTCAGATAGAATTCTGTACTAAACCCATCTGGTCCTGGGCTTTCTTTGTCTTGAGACTTTCAATGACTGCTTCTATTTCTTTAGGAGCTATGGGACACTGATAAAAAAACCTTCAGCAAAGTGGCTAAATATAAAATTAACTCAAACAAATCAGGAGCCTTCCTGTACTCAACAGGCTGAGAAATAAATTAGGGAAATGAAACCCTTCACAATAGTCACAAATAATATGAAATATCTTGGTGTGACTCTAACTAAGCAATTGAAAGATCTCAGAAGATGGAGAGATCTCCCATACTCATATATTGGCAGGAATAATATAGTAAAAATGGCCATCTTGCTGAAAGCAATCTACAGATTCAGTGCAGTCCCCTTCAAAATTCCAACTCAAGACTTCATAGAATTAGAAGAGCAATTTGCAAATTCATTTGGAAAATCAAAAAACCCAGGATATCAAAAACTATTCTCAACAATAAAAGAACTTCTGTGGAAATCACCATCCCTAACCTCAAGCTGTATTACAGAGCAATAGTAAAAAAAAAAAAAACAAAAAACAAAAAAAAACTGTATGGTATTGGTACAGAGACAGGCAGATAGACCACACAATTGAAGACCCAGAAATAAATCCACACACCTATGATCACTTGATCTTTGACACAGGAGCTAAAAATATCCAATGGAAAAACAGACAGCATTTTCAACAAATGGTGCTAGTTCAACTGTAAGTCAGCATGTAGAAGAATACAAATTGATCCATTCTTATCACTGTATACAAAGTTCAAGTCCAAGTGGTTCTAAGACCTCCACATAAAACCATATACACATAAACTAGTAGAAGAGAAATTGTGGGAGAGCCTTGAACACATAGGCACAGGGGAAATTTTCCTGAACAGAACACCAATGGCTTATGTTCTAAGATCAAGAATCAACAAATGGGAACTCATAAAATTGCAAAGCTTCTGTAAGGCAAAGGACACTGTCAATAGGACAAAATGGCAACCAAATATTGTAGATCTTTACCAATCCTACATCCAATAGAGGGCTAATATCTAATATATAGAAAGTTAGATGCCAGAGAATCAAATAATCCTATTAAAAATGGGGTATAGAGCAAAACAAAGAATTCTCAACTGAGGAATACCAAATGGCTGAGAAGCACCTAAAGAAATGTTCAACATCCTTACTCATCAGAGGAATGCAAATAAAAACAACCCTGAGATTCCACCTCACACCAGTCAGAATGGCTAACATCAAAAACTCAGGTGACAGTAGTGGCTGATGAGGATGTGGAGAAAGAGGAACACTCCTTCATTGTTGGTGGGATTGCGAACTGGTACAACCACTCTGGAAATCAGTCTGGCAGCTCCTCAGAAAATTGGACATTGAACTACCTGAGGACCCAGCTATACCACTCCTGGGCATATACCCAAAAGATGCACCAACATATAACAAGGACACATGCTCCACTATGTTCATAGCAGCCTTATTTATAATAGCTAGAAGCTGGAAATAACCCATATGTCTTTCAACAGAGGAATGGATACAGAAAATGTGATACATTTACACAATGGAATACTACTCAGCTATTAAAAACAATGATGTCATAAAATTCATAGGCAAATGGATGGAACTAGAAAATATCCTAAGTGAGGTAACCCAGTCACAAAAGACCACACATAGTATGCACTCACTGATAAATGGATATTAGCCCCAAAGCTTGGAATACCTAAGAAAAAATTCACAGATCATATGAAGCCCAAGAAGAAGGAAGACCAAAATGTGGGTGCTTCATTCTGTTTTAGAAGGGAGAACAAAATATTCATGGGAGGAAATACAGGAATAAAGAGTGGAGCAGGGACTGAAGAAAAGGTCATCCAGAGATTGCCCCACCAGGGGATCCATCCCATATGCAGCCACCAAACCCAGACACTACTGCTGATGCCAAGAAGCACTTGCTGATCAGAGCCTGGAATAGCTTCTCCTGAGAGGTTCTGCCAGAGCCTGACCAATATAGATGCAGATGCTTGCAGCCAACCATCGAACTGAGCATGGGGACCCCAATGGAAGAGTTAGGGGAAGAACTGAAGGAGCTGAAGGGGTTTATAACACCATAGGAAGAACAACAACAAACCAAATCCCCCAGAGCTCCCAAGGACTAAACCACCAACCAAAGAGTACACATGGAGAGATCCATGACTCCAGCCACATATGTAGCAGAGAATGGCATTGTTCAGCATCAATAGGAGGAAAACCCTTGGTTCTGTGAAGGCTTGTTTCCCCAATATAGGGGACTGCCAGGGCGTTGCGGTTGGAGTGGGTGGGTTGGAGTGGGAGCATCCTCATAGAAGCAGGGGGAGGTAAGAGGGGCAATGGGAGAGGGGAAAGGGGGATAACATTTGAAATATAAATACATAAAATATCCAAGAAAAAAAAAAGAACACTTGCTTATCTTCCAGAGGTCCCAGATTCCATTCTTGATACCTCTGTCAAGTGATTCTTAACTGCCTGTAACTCCAGACTCAGGAAATTACATGCCCACTTTTAGCCTCCAATGGCATCCTCTAACACAGCATACATATAGACAGCCACATACATAAAAAGTAAAATAAATTAAAATTTAAAACTGACAATGCCAGGTCAGAAAGAAAATTTTAACAATCACCTAAATTACTGTCAGTATTTAAATTAGAAAGGGACAAATTTTTGTTTGATATTGTTTTATTTTTCTTGCAGTGCTAGGGATTAATCTCAAGGCTTGCCTATGGTAGGCAAGTACTCTACCAATGAACATTTCCAGCCACAAAAAAAAAGTTCTTAAAATGTATTTAAGAAAATTATATGACCCTAAATTATTCAAAGAGGGAGTAATAATACAATCACAGAATATTTATAGATGAACTATGAGGAATGTGCTACATATTAAAATCTATTATACTAATTAATGAGATTTAATTTTTCAGTCACATGTATTTATTGTTTTAATTGAACATATTTATGGGATACAATATGACATTTTGAGATATATATATATATATATATATATGAAAAAAGGAATGAATGAGTCAAACTGGCATTCATAGACATGCTCATATGCTAGTATTTATGGCAAGATATCTGAAATTCATTCACATAAAGTTTGAAGTGTACTTATTAATAACTTTCAAACAATCTGTGCAAAAGATGTCATATATGGATTACCCCCAACTGAAACTTTGTTTTTTATTACTATTTTGTAATTCCTTGTTTTTCCTACCCTTTACTATGTGTATTTCCAATAATACAAAATAGAAAAATAAATTAATGCACAATAGACATACAATGGGAAAAAAATCAAGGTAGACAGATAGATAAAAGAGAGAAAGGAGAAAGTAAGAGGAAAAGAAAACAAAAGCATAAATTAAAAAAAGTAAATAATCCATTCCAAATAAATTCTACCACATAAAGCTTTTTGATTAAAAATCAAAAAAAAACAAAAAACAAAAACAAACCTTAAATGGCTAATCATAGGAAAGTAGGGCTCATTTAATGTCAATATATTTGATATCATGAATGAAACTGTTAGGTTATGAAGAAAAGTATTAATTATTAACAAAGACTCAAGATAAATATTAAGATACAAAGCGATATTTTGGAAGAAACTGAAAAATCAGACCCTCTATTCTCATTTTCTACCAGCCTAAGTGGTTTTATAGGAAAGCTTTATTCAGTCACAGCTATTTTCAAATACTGAGAAAGGTTGATTCATCTTCTTTAATGAGACCAGTAACAAAAGAGTCCATAAAAAGGAATAGAAACACAAACAGTACCTATACTGGTGGCTCACAACCATTTGTATCTCCAGCTCCAGAGAGTCTGACACCTTCTGAATTCAGTGGCACTGTGCTTACATGCTCATAACCACACAGCGACTCATTCATGTACATATAGTTAAAAACAATGGAAATAATGCATAAACCAAGTACATCTATGCCGACTGGGATAATAATATATGACAGAAAAGTACTACATATCAGTGGGAAAAGAGTGAGTTATTTGGAGACAACTAGTTCATTCCAGGACTACTGTTCCTCCATGTGGAACTAAGTAAAAGTAGATACCAATGTGGCATCACATACTAAACAGCTGTTCTCCTGATCTGTGGGAATGCGTTCTAGGACCTCCTGAGCATACTAGACGGCTGTTCTGATCTGTGGGAATGCGTTCTAGGACCTCCTGAGCATATCAAGGCCCACACATGACCATGTCTTTGTATGAAATGGATCATTTTGCATAAAATACTTATAAACACAATGTGCATGGGCAATTTTTCTGCATTGTTCAAGAAATGAGGCTGAGAATAGAATATCTGTAAAACAGGCAATTTTTTTTCTTCTGTAGCTTGCTAAATTCCCACAGACAAGGAGAGGTGACTAGATGGACGTTAAAGATCTCATTTGCAGGGCTGGAGAGATGGATCAGTGGTTAAGAGCACTGACTGCTCTTCCAGAAGTCCTAAGTTCAATTTCCAGCAACTACATGGTGGCTCACAACCATCTGTAGTGAGATCAGATGCCCTCTTCTGCTGTGTCTGAACACAGTTACAGTGTACTTGTAAACATGAAATAATTAAATCTTCAAAAAATAAAAAAAAACCACACAAACAGTCTTATTTGGATGACAAAACTGATGAAAAATTTTAAAGCTGAACATAACAGCACACGTCTGTGATCCCAGAACTCAGGAGACAGGAATAAGAAGCAAACATGGTTTCAATATAAGACATATCCAGGATTTTGGCTAGACAGATATTTTCCCAGTTAAACATAAAAAGCACTAACCATAAAAGACTGATAAACCAGACTTTAAAAGCTCTTCACAAGCATATCACAGATGCCAGACCAAAGCCAAGTCACTGGTTAGTATTATGACTGAGGTAAAGGACACAACCACCTTGAGGAACAATGTTTCTACCAAAAGATAAAGACAAGTCAGAAAAGCTGGCATTGAGAAAGCTGAGGTGAGAAAGGGTGACATCCAGGCCAACCTATGCAAGAAAGGAAAATGTGAGACTCGGTCTCAGTAACAAAGAAAAAGGAAAGAGATACGACAATCCACAAAAGAAACAATTAGCACAGGACAGGAACTGCCTATCAAAAGAAACAATAAAAATAAACTATATAATTTCATTTATTTGCAAAAGACCAATAATGGCAAAAAATTATGGTAGTAACAAAAATTCTGAAGCACACAGAGAAATAAGACAATTATTACAATGTGAAACAAAGTAGACTGTCTAGTGTGGCCGAATTGACTGGTCCTTTGCAGTTTGGCAATGCCAAGATATCTGTCAAGAGCTCCCTTTGTACATATGTAAATGTCCACAGCAAAGGACTAACAACCCCACAAAATAAGAGACAACTTAAATATTCTTTAGAAAAGGTAAGTAGCCTACAGTCACAAGAGGAGAAACTATGCAATAGGCCCATCACAATGGGCCTATTAATGCATTCATATGCTGGCTTCCCCAATCACAACCTAACAATGAGGGGGGAAAAGCAACTGCATACCACCATGCATAGCACACACCAACTGCAGTAAGTTTGAACATGTGCAAAACAACTGCAAGTGCTGTTTATAGAGACATTAGTTATAGAAAATGCATGAAACATACATGGGAAGAAGAAATATAAAATTTAAAAAATGGTTATTTCTAGGCCAAAGTTATAGGCTGAAGAGACACATATACAGAAAAACATAAATATGTTTACAAATTTTAACGCAATAATACTGATAATGTATCAGCCACTGGCTTGCATGAAGACTTCCTGAGCATTTATTAATCAGCTATGCATAAGAAATTACATTATATATACACATGTGTAAGTATGTGCATATATTATATATGTTAAATCTTTCCATATATATATAATTATATTATAATACACTAAGGAAAGATAGAAGATTTAATCAAAGAAATCATTTCTGGAGTTAAGGAAGGAAGGAAGGAAGTGAATGAGTTCAACTCAGATATGAAAGATTTTAGGTAGGATGGTAGAGTATAACTATTTAAACAGTGCTTCTCAACCTTCCTAATTCTGGGACCCTTTAATACAGTTCCTCATCCCCAGCCATAAAATTATTTTCATTGTTCCTTCACAACTGCAATGTTGCTGCTATTATAAATTATGACATAAATATCATGTTTTCCAATGGTTTTAGTTGAGCCCTGTGAAAGGGTCACTCTACCCCAAAGGCATGGTAATCCACAGTTTGACAACCACTGGCTTTTTTTAAACCATTCAAACTGTATTATAAGTACTTATTCTTGTAAGCACATATAAGTGCAGGTTTCCTCTTCATGAATGTCTTTTGCAGAAGACGGAGACTGACTGTTCGAGAAACCCATGACTAGTCAAATGTAGAGAACAACTAGCCATGAGGAACCCAATCACAATTGATACATCTATAATACAACCTCTATATCTAAGGCTCAGGGAACATTGCAGAAAACAGGGTAGAAGACCCTAAGGGACAGAAGTCAAAAACTAAGCCTATGAACGCAACAAGACCCATACAATGACAATACCAGTTAGGAGAGGAGAGAGAGAGAGAGAGAGAGAGAGAGAGAGAGAGAGAGAGAGAGAGAGAGAGAGAGAGAGAGAATATGAATATAAATCAGTCTTCTCCAGGGAGAAAGATATATAAAAGTTGATAAATATAAAAGTTAGTTTTCTTCAGAGACAAGCCCTCTAATAAACTAGCTCATGTCCCAAGTGGTCAGTCTTATACCCATGTACATATATCCAAGAGTAATCGTCCTCTACAGGATAGAAATCACACATTGATAGAGACACAAACACAGGCATGCATGAGCACAAGCACAAGTAAGACGTGCCTTGCAAAGCGTCTTGGCACACACACACACACACACACACAGAGAGAGAGAGAGAGAGGAGAGAGAGAGAGAGAGAGAGAGAGAGAGCACATGTAATATGAAAGGGGTGTAATGCAGGCATGGAAAGAGTTAAAGGGGAAGAATATGATCAAAATGTATTGTATTTACATATGAAATTTAAAAGGAAGAAGAAAAGAAGTTAGGGAAGGAGGGGGGAGGGAGGAAGGAAGGAAGGGACAGAGAATTAAGTAACAATGAGCTTTTTACAAAGTGGAGCTAACTAAAACCAGTGTGACAGAAGTGCTTGTCTTTCTATATAGTCGCAAACAGGAGAGGCTAGAAGTGAGCAGGTAAGAAGGAGTGTGAAAACCATCAACGTTATAGCAGAAAACACATAAGAAGCAACAGAATCACAGGATTCAAGTCAAAGCAGGAGCCATAAGTCATGCTGCTGGGGTAAGGGGGAAAGACGCCAAGCTAGATGAACAAACATGAAAGAAATAGCCACTATATTTCTGAGGCAACTATCTGACCAATAATTTCAAACTGAAAACTATGTCTTTTCTACTTCTAACAACTAACACTCATATGGGCAAGGTAGGTTTTTCGTTCCATTTTTAATTCAAGTGTCTCTGGAAAAGGTATGAGGAATTAAATACCAAAGCAACCAATCACCAGAAGCAAGGGTGTGAGGTTTTGAAAAGTTCAAACTGGTGAATCCTGGACAACATGATGTTAAAAGAGGCCTTGTAAAATTACTCCTATTGTATACTATAAGACTATAAGAGTTCTAGGACTTTTAATCTAGAACCTACAAGGCTGTGTTTATTTCTGATCCTCTCTTCACAGTTGTGATGGTTTGAATGAGAAACGACCCATGAAGTCTTGGGCATTTGAAAACTGGACGCCCAGTCACTGCCATTGTGGATAGGTCCAGCCTTGCTGGAGGAAGTTCATCAGTAGGGGATGTCCTGAGACTGTCAGCCTGTGTCACTTCAAGTTTGCTCTCTGTGCTTTCTGCCTGTGCTTCAAGAAACTTGCTCTCAGCTCCTGTTCCTGCCACCCCACCTACAGATGGTTTCCTGGTCTCCCTTCCATGATGCACTCGTATCTCTCTAGAAACATAAGCCAAAAACATCTGTCCTCCATAACTTACAAAAGTTATTGTTCATGGTGTTTTATCATAACAACAGAAAAGTAACTAATACAAAATTTTAAGAAAAAACCTTTACAAGAAAACATATGGGTCTAAATGAATGTAGTACCTCTCATTACAATTGCTTTATAGAAGCTGGAAGGGAGACTCAGAACCTACAGATAGCAAGAGGCACAATCAGACCTAGAAGTGAATGATTTAAATAATTAAATCAGCATTTATTCAAGAACAACATAAATTATAAGTAACATCACCAACTATGCATATGCATATAAAGAAAGTTTTAATACAAAAAATGTCCTACAATTTCAAATGGTAAAAAAATATCTCATTTCAAAATATGTTCTGTAGGTTTGCATGGTAGAGATTTTATCTGAAGACTTACCACAGTGGGGGTGCTTTTCCAAAGTGTTCACCACCACACAGACATACAAGTGACTCATCAGAGTCTCCTTGGAATTAACTATTAACAAAGAGAATATTTTGACCTAAAAGGATGCATGAATGGGTGGAACTAAGCAGAAAATAATCAGAGAAAATACTTAAACCATGAGTATTGGAAAAATTCCAGGAAGGTAGCACAGTAATCCTTAAAAACTATGAGCTTCATTCAGGTTTAGCTTAGTTGTAAATAGTGAATATGTCTTTAGGTTAACCACTTTTCTGCAGACTACAAAAAATAAATAAAATAGGAACCATCAAGGCCCATCTGAACATCCACCGATAGCTGCCCTGTGAAATTCTACCCTTGGGCCGAACTTAAGGCCTTGGTCTCTGTATGATGGTAGGCTAAGGACAGAGGCACCCTAGCAGAGCAACGAGGTGTGAATGGGTTCTGGAAAAATAGGGAACTGAAAACTTTTCAATTTGAAAAGAACAAATTGAAACTTTTCATACATTTTCTTTTAAAAGAGATTTCTGTTTCGTGAAGCTGAAGAGACGAGTGAGGGACTCAGAGCACAATCTGCCCTTGCAGAAAACCCAAATTCAACTCCCAGCACCCATACGGGGTGACTCACAGTCACCTGAAGTTCCAACTCTGGTGGGATCCAATGCCTCTGGCCTCAGTGCGCATTAGCACTCAAGTGCATATGCTTGCGCGAGCGCGCACACACACACACACATACACATACGTATACACACACACACACACACACACACACACACACAATTTAAAATAAATCTCAAAAGGATATTTTTGTGCTTTGAATCAGATACATAATATTTTTAGAAATAAGAGATCATTTTATATTAATTTCCTCTCCTTTAACATTTAAGATATATATATATTTTTTAAATCCAATATAATTTAGAAGCAACAGGAAGAAACATAAAAGCTCAAAAGTAGGATACACTATTTCAGAAATCTAGATTCCTAAGGGCTTCCACTGGAACAGAGTAGAGTAGTTATTTCCTCCCTGTATCCCTCTGGACCAGAATGATCTACAAAGTCTTCATCTTGCATCACCGACCCACTTGCAACAAGCCAAGGAAGAAGGCCTTTCCATTGGAGCTATCTAACTCAGGGGAGCCTAGAGTTGAAGAACACTCAACACTGTACACATGGTGCTTGTGCTGCTGTATGCCAAAGTGGGGCTTCCAGCAAATACCCGAGTGCTTGCTTTGGGAGCTGTAAAGTAGGACTAAGGTTGATTCAGGAAAATGTTCTAAAGGGCTAATGAAGAAAAGCTCATGAAAAGATGCCCAAAATACAGTAGCCACAAACCAGTAGTAAACGGGTATATAGTTTTTAAGTGTTAATGTTCTCCATGTGAGGATACTTGTAGAATCCCCACATAGAGACTAGACATGCTGTCATTGTTAGTGTCAACTTGGAAGGGACAGCATTGCCCAATCTTACGGCTTAAGGGAAGTACCATCAATGACTCTTAAATGAAAAGAACAAAAGTAGGAACTGAAAACAGCATGTTTATAAATTCTAGCTACATTGAGAAATACAACTACAATCACTTTGCTGAAAAGTGAATACATTTTTGACGTTTAATCATTAACGTCAGAACAGGAAGGTCCTGACATTATCTACACTAAAACTTGACTTTACAAATTAGGAAGCAGAAGTTCAAGTTGAGAGGCTTGTTCAAAGTTTTGTGGCTCTGGGTAATGGTAATCAAGTCTACTTTTCTGAGGCCACCATGACTACCAACAAATTGTGCCAGTTCCAAGGCCATGCATCTGAAATCAAGGTGGTGATATGAATACTTTCTGTGAGAGCTATGAATGGAAATCTATTCCTTTCCTTCTTTCTAGGTTTCTAGTGGCTTATATACTCCACATCTTATTGAGAGATTTCTTCAAAACATCATCACCACAGAGGTGTCTGTGTCTCTGCCCAAATTTCTACTTCCTCTAAAAATCAGACAAATAACTTAGTTTATCTCTTTGTAAACCATATTTCCACATAAGGTCATATCTGAAGTTCATACAGGGCCAATGAGATGACTCAGTGGGTAAAAATGCTTTCCATGCAAACTTGCTGACAAGAGTTCAATCCCTAGAACCTATTTAAAGATGGATCAAGAGAACTGACTCCACAAAGTTGTCCTTGGGTATCTGCAAGCCCATTATGGCATGTGCAGCAAGAGTACCTAATAATAATGACAATAATAATAACAACAACAACAACAGGAATATAAAACAAGAACAACAACAAAGAATGTCAATGAACTTTTTGTAAGACACACACACACACACACGCGCGCGCGCACACACACACACACACACAAATCAACTCTTAGAAATGAATTCTACACAGGACCTAGGCAAAAAACCCAGTCCTCCCAACTTAGGCAGTGGCCCTTTCTACTACAGGACTTCCACACAAAAGATCATACCTTAAAATAACAAAAAAACTTGAACCAACCTGTACACAGAAGCTATCGCCCATATGGTCATAAATGTTCACCAACGTATTTCATTCTCTTTCCTCATAACAAGGTCTACAATGCACCTGAAACAGGTTTGTTCAAATCTCTAAGATCCCCAGTGTCCAGAGGATGGTGAATGACAATGACAGACTGTGGAAGACCAAATGAAACTTGTACTGTGTCCATGGCCACCCTCGCATGCAGCACGGCCTCCCCAGGAAAGCACGTGAAGAGTTTAGGAGAAAAAGCCTTAGGTCCTGGAACTGCTGGCAGACTTGGATGTCATTCTACCACTTAGCTGGCACATAGACCATGCTCAGAGGCACAGAGGCCACAGCTCAACTGTGATACCAGAGCTTCAGCTCTGGAGCATTCTGAAATGGCCTCTGTTGGAACTATTCAATCATCACTCCCCCTGCTGCCCAAGTATTCTTGAGTCTGAAGATAATTGTCATATTGTCTCACTACTTTCCATTATAAATTAATGACATCTGTAATACTGAGTCATAAAAACTCTGTCCAAGGAACAGTATTAAAAATTACATGGAACTGATTTCACTAAGTGGCCTCTTGACAAACACATTACCCACCCTTTTCCATTAAGGCCTTTAGAATCCTGATCTACAGCTGGCCTTGGAAAATTGGGAATTTTGTTTAACTGTAGAAGATCTAACAAGTTAGTACAATATTTTTAAAGAAAGAAATGCAAAGTGACGAGGATTAGACTAGATTCTGATTGAGTTCTTTTTGTTTTAACCTTTCAAGAACTAATGCACTAGACTCGTTTTCCATGCGGGAATATCAAGGAAAGATTGGAAAGAGCACAGGAACCACAGGACGGGGAGAAATATGCGAAAGAGTATCTCCTGGACCCGACATGGCTGCCATAAACTAACTGCAGCTGTGAACACCTATAAAAGACAAGGACCATCAACTTTCATGCACATGCATGGGAGAAGACTTGAGACTCCACTCCTCTTTGAGAGTCTAAAGGCAGTTAATGGATGCTAAGCCAGGTGGTGTCATTTTCTCCCAGAGTGAAGCCACTGATAAGCTGCCCGAGCTCTAGGAAATAACCCCCAACTCATGCTCATGCAAGCAACTCTAATTAATCTCAGTGAGTCATCATCTAAAAAAAAGACATCAAAGGGGGATCATGGCATGTTGGGAAGAAGCAGCCTTTCAGAGGACAGGGAGGGCATGAGAACAGGTGAAGGGACATGAAAATGGTCAAAATTCACTATATACATGTCTAAAACTGTCAAAGAAAAAATTAAAGAAGATGAACATTTAAACACAAATCTTCTGTATTCTTTTTTAAGATAAAAAAATGGTTGTGCCTTCTAAGAAAAAGAATAAAGTAGGGTTTGGACAGTGGACATGAAATCACAACAGGGCAGAGGCAGAGGCAGAGGCAGAGGCAGAGGCAGAGGCAGAGGCAGAGGCAGAGGCAGATGCAGAGGTAGAGGCAGATGCAGAGGTAGAGGCAGATGCAGATGCAGATGCAGATGCAGATGCAGAGGTAGATGCAGAAGCAGGTGCAGAGGCAGGAGATCCCTAGGGCTCCATAGCTAACCAGTCTAGCAGGATTAGTAAGCTATTCTGTTCAATGACAGACCCTGTCTCAACAAGTAAGATGAACAGTGATTGAGGAAGGCAGCCTCTCAACCTCTGGCCTCCATGCACAAATGTACACGCACAGTCATACCAGTGAACACACATGAATGTGCATACAATCTTTGTTAAAGCTAGTTTGGAAAGCAAAAATTCAGACATTACTTTCTCCTATTAAGAAAATGTTCTTTCAGACTACAATCCTTTCAAAGGGTTGTGTTTTTAAGCCTTCGAAGAAATGCTAGAGTTGAAAGTTGAATGTATCCAACTTTACTTAAGTAGTATATAAGAGCATTCAAATTGCCTTAAAATTTTGCTAACTAGGAAAAATGAGGTGCCCTGGCGATACACTCATTTAATCATCTACTCCAGGGGAGATGAAAACAACAGCCCTTTCATATGAACAGAATGCCTTCCTATCAATATTTCTTCTACTACCTAATTCATTAAACCCAGGACTTAAGATTCATACCCACACGTGTCAGCTTCCTAAGCCTCTTCCTCACCTGAAGAAGGTCAATATTTGTTCTGGATGCTGCAGGACTATGAAATAGAGGAAAGTGCCAGGCATACAGCAACTTTGCTTCAGTGTCTCATTTTAAAAAGAAAAAAGGAAGGTAGGGGAAGGAAAGGGAAGAAGAGAAGAGAAAAAAGACAAAATGTCTGGAAAAAATTGGGGAGTGTTGATGATTACCTTGATAAGGTATCAGAAATTAAAACAATGAAACAACCAAATATTTAAACCCTTAATACATAAGCACCTTGCATTCAAGAGATGTAAAAACCAGAAATATTAATATCCTAATGACTTTAACAAGTTTACTTTTTTAAAAACGGGGTCTCACTATATGGCCTTCATAAGCCTGGAACTTGCTTTGTAGATTAGACTAGCATCAAACTCACAGAGACCCCTCAATCTCTGATTACCAGGGGCTGGGGTTAGAAGTTGTATGCCGCCAATGGCTTCATGATTCAAGCACCCAGTAGTTTCCCCAGGACTTAAAAACACAGCCTGATTTCTTGCTTAGGCTTAAAAACCTCTGTACCCACTCTTAGATCCAACACTTTCCCCATGGCTTTATTCAACCCTGCCTTGTCAAGGACCCCTTAGAAGCCATCTCCATGTCTGCTGTGCTATCTGTGCACGTGTCAGTGAATGGGTGCTGCTCTAGGGACACAGGTACATCCCCTGGGACTTCTAAACAATCTATGCCATGATCACTCTCTTCTTCAGACATTATGGACACAGTTAGATACAGGAACCCATGTTTTTAGCTATTTTTTCCCACACAAATATAGCCTTTAAATCTCCTGGTTTTCTGTTGCTAAAACAGAATATTGGGCTGGGAAATTTATAGAACAGAGGTTTATATTGGTTTGTACTTCTGGAGGCTGAGAAGTCCAAAACAGTGTGGACACCTGCTCACGTTCTGTTGAGGGTTTCATGTAGCGCAGAGACATGGCTGAAAACAAAACTGTAGCCAGGTGTGTGTCAAAATGTCCAGACTACAGAAAGAGGCTCACTGTAACAACCTGTTCTTCCACCCTCGCCAGAGTGAAAACTCTCTTGAAAGCCAGCAATCCACTAAAAGACCTCCAACACTGATGCAATCAAGACCAAGCCATAGCCTGAGTTTTGGGGGTGGGTAAACTGTATCCACACCATAACAAAATCCTAAGCACAGGAAACTTTTCTTCAGGACTAAATCTTACACATTTATTCATTCATTCACATAGGCAAAAAGGTTTTATGGACACAGGTAATAAAGTGTGAGTATATTAAAAAATCTATAAGGCTTTGCATTGTCATTATCTCCCATAATGCCTCACAAAGTGGCAAGTCCAAGGAGGTGGGTAGGAAAAAGCTACAGGAAGCCTGTCATACATTCCTTCCCATGTCACCAGCTGCTGAGCAAAGCACAGAATCCTTGATAAAGAGCACTTAAATAAGTGAATCTCCTTGCTAAAATAAAGGAAAAGGAAAGGTTATCCCTAAATTCCTTTAATAACATAAGCTAAGATCAGACGCAATTTTACTGTTAGAATGAGTAAATAAAGACTATCTCACTGTAGAAAGGTAAAAATTCTTTCCCACTTCTTCTAAGTTTATGGCTGAGGCTCTCACAAGAAGAGCAAGCTGAAAACAACAAAATGTATAGAACTGTGATACAGAAAGATGTATTTAATATATATTGCACATAATACTAGGACATCTGTATAGTTTTTGTGCTAGAATTGATGTATAAGTGAACAGTATTGGAAAAGCATGACTGAGAGAATTCAATGAATAAGATCTAGAGTAGGAAGCTGGGCATAGTGGCCCACGGCTTTGATCCCAGCACTCAGGAAGCAGAGGCAGGTGGATCTCGGCAAATTTGAAACCAGCCTGTGTACAATAACTACGATAGGACATCCGTCTATGAAAAAAAAAAAAAAAAAAAAAAGAAAGAACTAGGGCTGAGAGATTGCTCAGTCAGGAAAATGCTTGCTATACAAACATGAAGAGAACCCATCTCAAAAAGTAAGCTGAAGATGCTAGGCTTGTGATACACGTACTTAATCTTAGCACTCAGGGGACAGCAGGACATAACACACCGAGTTCCAGGCTAACTAACACCACATAGTGGTGAGACCCTGTTTTAAACAAAGAAGTAAACAAACAAACAGGCAGACTTACTGACAAATAATAAATGTAAAGAGCAACTTAGGAGGACATGAGATACTGACCTCTAACCTCTGGTTTCCATCACACACATTCATGCATAAACATGTATACACATGTACATCACACAGCCAGTGAGTGCTATATACAAAGTAAGATCTAACGGTAATGGAGGCAGAGTAAGTCTATGTGTGTTCTGATGTCTCTATGACACCTTGCCTTCAGAGTTAGGGAGTCTTCTTCCTCTGAGTATAGGGTTCTTCAGGAACACAAATCTTAAAACTTTTTCAAGACAAAGATCAGAAGCTTCTCAGGTCTGGGAAGGCAAGGACAATCTGACTATCACAATTGCCACAATGTCATATCTGGGGTAGTGTGTCCTTAACCCTATCACTGTGTTAGAAGTTTCACAAATGCTATCATGTCATACCTGGGGATAGTATGTCCTGAGCCTCATAACTGATTGAGAAGTTTTATAGGGAAGAATTTATTTTCCTTTTTGCTTCTAGTTTCTCTTATAGCCAGGAACAAAAAAAAAAAAAAAAATCCCTAACTTCATTTTTGCAACACCCAGGCTATTTTCATCTAAATACTACCCAATAATACTAAAAATCCTTCGCGATATTTTTACTATTAAACCTATAAAATTATGACATTCTCTCCCATGCATTATGGACTCATGATAATAAATGAATAAATAAGCACAAAAGATGAGATGAACTAGTAAATAAAAGGCATCCTGAAAACTCTCACCAAAAAAAAAAAAAAGTTCACTGAACAAATATGGCTTCTCTGAAAGTTTAGCTGTAAGGTAAGCATGGTGCTGTGCTTATGACTGTGATCCTGGAAAGCAGAGGCAGGAGGATGCTACAGAGTCCTGGCTAGGTGGGTCACAGGGTTAAGACCCTATTTCTAATAATACAGAGCAGCTTTAGGCTGTGCTGTAGCCCCGTGCTAACACTATGTGTTCAATGTATGGGAGTCTCTGAGTTTTTAACTGTTTTTCTGAGAATCGTGTCTATTGGTTTGCGCTTGGGTAGTTTTGTTCTAAGAGTAAACCCAGAGATGCAGCACAGGCTGTCATGAACCCCAAGTTATCTTCCTACATCAGCCTGCCTGGTGCTGGACTGGCACACGCACTGCTGGCTAAAACTCTTGGCCTAAACTTTGGCACCACAATAATAGATGAGCAGCAGCTTTATTAGCATAAATTTGCATAGCACCAAATTCCTGTTTCCTGAGTCTTAGTAAATGTATAGGCTTTCTCCATCATCTGACTGTAAAGCACTTCCGTCAGTCCCAACAGCTACATCCACCTCTCTTGCAAATCATTTCTCTTTCTTCTATGAACTGTGGGAAATCGTTATGTGGGAAGCAGAGTTAACTATGGGGGTTGTGGGGGGGTGGAGGGTGTCCAGTCTAGCCTGGTCTTGCCACCCCCAACAAGAAGCACATTCTGAACCGGAGTTCCACCACAAACTTGGGAGAGTAGGATCCGGACACGATGGCAGATAACCATCTCACCTCAACTGAACTTTCCCTGCAGGGACCATCCTCTGCTGCTTTAGAAAAGATTAACCAAATGCTAAATCCTCAAACTACAGCTTTACAGAAAACCAGATCAGCATTGACTACAGGGGTAAGAATATGAACACTCACTTACACTATCCTGAGACGGGCAGGATGTGTGAAAGCAGCACACAAAACCAAGATTAAGGTTCACGACCCAGCTTCATCCTGCCTCCAACAAAAGCACAATACAAAAGAGAAACAAGCATGCAGAAGGCATATGCCCAGCCCCAAGGGAACACAATAAAGAACCAGGAATGCCCACATCTACAAAGGAGGCCTGGCCAGACTGACCTTTACCACCTCAGTCCTCAGTGCATCTATTTCCCTAAAGGGCTTTTCTAAAGGGCAGGGACAAAGAAAACAGGAGCCAGGGGAACCAGGTTCCCTCTCTGAATTACACCTGATTGCCTACTTTCTAAAATAACATGCTTTAGTACAGTCAGTAACAGTAGTATCATTATTAATTATTTTAATTATAACTACCATGACATAAGTAGTTGTCTTATTACTAGATGAGGATGACTCTAAGTCAGTCTGTGGCTTTACATCAGAAACCAGCCTGAAAACTGACTCTTCCTCTCCCTCTGACGTGAGCAATGACTCAGTCCCTCCCTAGCACCTCTGTAGAGACTGGCCAACAATATGGTATGGTTCCAATGTTGGGAGTGCGATCAGGTGACAGGAAAGCATCTGGCTTAGTAAGTGCTTGGCTAAGTGTTGCTGCCTTCATTTGCTTTCACAAAAGCTTTTAAATCAAAGTTTGTAACAAGAAAGCACAATGCGCCTGTAATTCCAGCATTTGGGAGGTGAAGTCAGAAGGATCAGGAGTTCAAGGCCAGCTTCTGACTGTGTCTCAAAAAAAAAAAAAAAAAAAAATCAACCAAGTAAAAAGAAATAAAAAACTCTTGAATTCATATCTTAAATTGCTGAAATAAAATGCCAATGAAGATGAAAAGCAAGCTAAATAATCTTAAAACTGGTCTATTTCCTGATGGGATCCTTGTTTAATGTCAAGGCTTTTAATAAGTACTAACTGCAATGTACTGTGCCTGACATTGTTTGGTATGACCAGGAAATACTCGCTATAGGCCTATGTATTAATAGGTCAATCCCCAACTACAATTTAAGAGACACAGGAAATTTCAGGAGACAGGACCTCACTAGAGCAAGTTAAGTCACAGAGCAAGTCCTCAGGAGCTAGATCTTGCCCCATCAGTCAGTCTACCTGTGTGTCTGACCCTGTGCTTGTTTCTGTGGCTATCAGTGTTTCCCTCTTCCTATCCTCCCTCCCCTCCTCCATATATATATATATGTGTGTGTGTGTGTGTGTGTGTGTGTGTGTGTGTGTGTGTGTGTGTGTGTGTGTATGTACATACATACAAACATACATATATACATATACATGCACACACATATACACATACACAGATGTATGTGCAGAGATAGGTTTTGTCTGTTTTCTGAAATCCGAGGGCTCAAATATATGGCTCTGTGCATATTAGGTAACCACTGAGGTATAATCCTTGCTCTCACATGTGTGGGATATGTCTTAGGATTTAAACTGAAGGAAGGAGATAAGACACTGGCATTATACAAAAAATTGCTACTGGTCCTGGGATCTAGAAAATCCAAAGTAAACACATGGGTGTTAGTATTATGTGGTACTTTTTAAAATAAGTATTCAAACTGGCTAAAACTTAATTTAAAACTCCCTACAATGTTGAAATGGATGACGGGTATATTAATGTTCATCACACTCCTCCCTTTTGTGAAATTTTCCATAAAAGGTTTCCTTTAAAATCTACACATACATATTCTTCCCATGATCCCTGCTGTGCAAGGCTGATTAATGTAAATTTTACAGAACACACCCTTCTATGGATAATTTTAACTTTTTCCTAAAAATAAACATTCTAGTCACCAACCCAAGGAGGGGGCAGAGGCTCAGGAATGCAGTGTCATGGCAGATGGAGAATCAGTCATTGTGGGAAGTGAAAGCCATGCGAAGCATCAGAACTGCTGCACCAGCCTGATTGCTTGGGACCGCCTTGTGCACCGTAAGCATCTCATGCACGGCTGGAAACGCTGAGCCGCTGGGAGCAAGCAGCACCCATCAGTGAGCACTACCACTGCTAAGGCTACAGCACACTGTCCGTTGTTTCACATGCTGCAGGACGTCTGCACAGAGTGCTGAGTCAGAAACAGAGATGCAGACTCATGGATGACTAATGCTCTCTAAAATGCAGTCAGTGCTTCAAAATTAAAGATTTAAGAAAAGACTCACACTACCGAAGACTCTCCAACACACAATGTCACCTGCAGAGTAGACATGCAGACATCTCACTAGAATGACATGTTCTTTGCTTTTCTTCTACAATATTATGTTTAATTACTATAATACATACACATTGAACACTAACATGCCTCAACTTTCACATCAATAATAAAACCAGTTGTAGACTGCATGGAAAGCAATCATGACTGTCCTCAACCCTAGGAACCCAGAGAACTTCTCACAGATAAGATTTATTACAGCTATCTCTTAAATGTCACTGAGGCCTCTCCACAAACACTCATTATTACGATCTGCAAGAATGTAAGTGCAAGAGGATAGCCAAAAAAAAAAAAAAAAAAAAAAGCCTTGGTTTCGGACAACTGCCAAGTCTGAGGGTGGGCAATGCTGACTCACATGTATGAAGCCACCGTGCTCCTAAAGCACAGCTGATGAAGCAAATCTCCACACCTGTTCCCTGGCTTCCGGAAGGTTGGCAGTAGCACAGCACCCTTGCAGGATATGTCCACTGGAGCATGGGTCACCATGTCTTACAAAATGCACCGAGGAGGGAGAAAAGGACTGAGACCAGCAGAGAGAAAGGACATGGATATAGAGAATACAATCCTCCAAGGCAGGCCCACAAGGGAGCTACCTTGGAGTGGGGTCACTGATAGCCAAAGCTGTCCCCAGACCTTACAAGCTCAACAGTACTTTGTCAGTTCAGTCTCAGTCACTCACACTCCAAAGTCATAAAATACTCTTCCCAGTTCCATTTCCGTGTGTGGGGATTTGCTCCTTCCTTCAGAAGAGCAGTAACCAACCATTACACTAGGCAGATACACTTTTTATTGCCTCTACATTCCATTTTCTGGGCAGCTTTTGAATTTCTTGACCTACTCTGCAAAGATTCTCATCTCATCCTTGAAAAGCAACATGAGAAGTATGAGCTTACATTGCCACTGTTCCTGACTTAACCTGTGCAGGAACCCAGTCCCCCCCCCCTTCCCCACTGGTGTCTGAGCCGACTGGCTCTTCAAAGAAGCCAGTACTTCCATGGGAAAATATAGCTCATCCCAGTGGGACAGCTCTGCCTCTGTACTGGATCGTCCATCTGAACGGTTAGCTTCAAGTGAGCCACTCCACTCTTGTCCAGAGACCGTGAAAGGGAAGAGGGCAAGGGGCAGGACTCCTGCGGAGCACAACAGGGAAGATAAGCCTTCCCACACTGGACACACCTAAACCCACAGCTTCCTGGCCTGACAAAGACATCCAGGCCTGAAAACAGGTGCCAGCAAGAAGCCAAAGCAAGTCAGGGCAAGGGCACAGCAGCAGTGTCATCTCAGAAAGCACCGGCTGCTCTGAGTCAGCAGCCTCTAGACACAGGCTCAACTGCTTCTCTTGGAGAGCTCGGCTTAAAGAGGAAGCAGAGAAGGCAGCCAGCAGAGGTGGAAAAGACTGGGCTGGCTCAGGCACAGTAGCCTGGGCCTACGTCTAGGGCCCTGCTGGCCTTCCTTTGGGGGTTAATCATGATCCTTATTAAAACACAAAAGAAAAAAAAGGAGATTTTATCTGGAGAAGAACAATTGTGCTTGAACTGAAGAAGCAGGGGTCTGGAAAGAAAGACTCTGCAAAGCAAACGCCGGACGTCAGGCACCGTCTGGAGGGACTCATTAAACAGTGCTGGTGACTCCAGCACACACTGGTGTACAACTGCATCACGGTGGGGAACAATCTTCCAGCACAGCAGACCGAGAACAGCACCTTCAGAATCTTGGACCATTCTAAGAAACACCTGTAAACTTTGCTCACACAGACACACAATAAAGACCAACAGACCAGCTGCACGACTTTCACGTTAATCAGAACTCAGGTATCTTTGAAAGGAAAGCCTGGCAGAAAAATATGAATCATAATGATTAATATTATAGTGGCAACTATTACCGGCAATGCCTAGTATTTAGTATGATGGTTACCTAGCACTGTGCTAAACACATTATATGCATCGTTTTTTTAATCCTCACAACAGATAACAAAAATACCACAATTAGAGAAGGGGGGATGATGCTGCTGGTCCAGGAAAACACTTTGAAAACCCATCCTTCAGCACTCCAACTCAACTTCTCTGCTAAGAGCCCTGACTCGGTGGTTCTAACTGTGGAGCATCAGGGCAGAAGCATAGAGCCCCAGTCTTTCCCATGGGGCCTGGTCCACATCAATGCCCAGGTACCCGAACCAAATACTGGACAGCCCACATCACTTTTTCTTTCTTCTACACAACAGTTTCCTGAAATAGCAAATAACTCAAATGATCATACACCAAAATACATTTTCAAACCTGCACTTAATTTTAAGCTTATTTTTTTTAAATAGTTACACCATCCTAGGGATAATTTATAGCATCAAAACAGGAAAACCTGTTTGTCATGTTTGAATTCCTTATCTTAAAAAAATATACATCCTGGTCCTTGCAAAACAACATTAAATGCCCAAACATCTTTATATTAAACAACAGTGTCAGAAACTTCAATCTGGGAGAAAAGAAAACTGTATTGAGTAGCAAGAAGTGGAAAGGAACAGAATAAGAACTCTATGCTAAGATGAACAATTTTACAAGAAATGAGTTATGACTACACCTACTTAACCTACTAAGATTTAAAGATTTATTTTTATTTTTAGCTAGGAGAGGGGGAGACAGAGGGATAGAGAAGCAGAGAGAAAGTGCTGGCTTACATGAGTATGCATGCCTCTGAAATTCAGAAGTCACTGGATCATCTGGAGCAAGAGTTACAGGTGGTTATGGGCCACCCAATGTAGGTACAAACTGAACTCAGGTCCTCTGCAAGGGCGGTATATGCTCATAACCACCGAGTCACCTCTCTAGTCCTAACCCTAGTATTTTAACAGATGGGTACAAAAGCTCAAAACAACTTTCAAAGTACAGGTTAGTAATAAGGCCCTGACTGGTGTCAGCACAAATTACTTGCACAATGTCATAAAAAAGGAATCTACAAATAAAAATTTTAGTATTTTGGAAATGCCAGTGTATACACACACACACACACACACACACACACACACACACACACACACACACACACGACTCCTTAATTTAATACCTCATTTAACTAAAAACAAGAAAACCTTGACAATCTCAAAGCACAGCTAATATTATGAGTGCCTCCGTCACCTTTGAGTACAGACACGGACTCTGCACTAAGAAGGTCTCATCCCTCTCCCGGATGGAACACAACAAGGCAGACCTAACCATGCCCAGTTATAAAAACGCTCACACACTCCAGCAGCCTACACTTTGCACGTGTCCTTCAGGATGTCACTGTCACATGGACGCAAACTAAAGCCAGCATCTAAAGGATAAGACATCTTCTGAAAGCAGACAACTACCCCGGAAAGAACGGGGGTGAGGCCTTGAGTCTGGTAACCCAGTGTTAAGAATGGGAGTGAGGTCATGAGTTTGGTAACCCAGTGTTAAGTGTATGCATCCAAGTGAGTGACCCAGGCGATACCATGTAAAGCAGGACCCACCCAGCTGTGTCTTTCCCACTCATGTGTAAGTTTGCTTAGTTACACAGAGTAAGAGAAGGTAATGGAGGTTACCTGCCCTTGTCTCTAACCAGCAACCAATACTGAGTACTAAAATCTAACTCTCCTGACTGCTAATCATAGCTACCTGCCACTGTAAGCACTTCAGGCTGTCAACTGACATCCACTGAGCAGAGTGACAGGCCACAGCAGCCCACTCAGAAATGTTTCTTTATTCAACTTGGTCATAACAAGGCTACGCAGAGTGTACAAGCGCTTCTGTTTCACTCTACTGCTTTGAAAGTTTGACACAATTTCTCACTACAAACTCCCCGAGGATAGAGGCAGATGATCAGGCTTGCCTGTGTCTCAAATGCCTAACCAAGGCTTTGCAGGCAAAGACAAATAAAGATTTGGTAACTGAAACCTCACATATGAAAAGAATTAGACTAGTCCTCACTCCAAAAAATTATGAGACCAAGAACAAATAAGAAGTGAAGGCCAAGTCCCTCTACTGCACAGAGCATCACTGTAAAACAATTACTGAGGGCTCCATGGCATGCATAGAATGTTATTTTTCCAAACACTTTCGGGGCATTATACCTTTCATTATTAAGCTGATATCAAAAAATCCAGTGAGATAGATAATACTGTTACTTCTATCCATAGATAAAGAGGTGAGTGCTCTGAGAATTAACATGATTTTATGTCATTTTATAAGTGAAACCACAAGATAAACTCAGGAATCTGGGTAAAATCTAATGTTAGTTTCACATTCTAGCATTCTTTCCTCAAAAACCAAATGATCTAAATTTCAAGAAGCAACTGGGAGGTGGCTCAGTGGATAATGTATTTGCCATCCAATAATGAGTACCTAGGTTCAGATCCCTAGGACCCATGTAAAGCTAGGTAGAATATTGTCAGTCTTTCAAAGCAAGATGGGGGGGGGATGGGAGAGAGAGAGAGAGAGAGAGAGAGAGGAGAGAGAGAGAGAGAGAGACAGAGACAGACAGAGACAGACAGAGACAGAGAAAAAGAGAGAGAGAGAATTGCTGAAATTCACAATCTAGCTAGCCTGGCACATGCAGTGGGAAACTAGAAACCGAGTCATAAATATAGTGGAAGATAAGGACCAAACCCCAAGGATGTCCTCACTGATCTCCAAACAGTGCACACACAGAAATAAATTTATAAGACATGCTATAAAATAACCTATAGAAACAGGCACAAATGACAACGTACTATAAAAATGACATCATGAACAAGATACCAATTCTAGTACATAACATATAATATGTTTTTTAAGTAATGAAAACTGCAGTGCTTGACCTGCTGTCTGCTTCACAGAATCTTTATATGTCAACCTTTGTGAAACACACAGTAGAGCATTCTTTTCTAATGTCACACAAATATCGCATGTATGTATAAACGTGTGTAAATGCACAGGGTTGTCAAATAGCTGTACAAATAACAAATAGCAGCCAAATATGACAAAGAAGTCTTGAGAACAAAGTATTGTCACAAGCTACTCACATGTGACAGAATGACACATGCACAAGCCTAATTTCCTGTATTACTTAATGGCCATGTTCCACAAGGTACTCCAGGAGAAATATCTAGAAGGAGAGTAAGTAAGCACTGTGCATCTTTAGAGTTTATGGGTAATGAGGACATGGCTGCACACTTAAGACAATGTCAGTGCCACAGAATTCTCAGCAACTGTGAACTTCAAGGACACACGGTAATGACCTCACCCCTAACTTCCTTAAACAAATACCCATAAACTGATACAAACTAGAACTACAAGAAGAGGCAAGGAGGAAGATCAGTAACCAGAACAATACCTCTCAGTCCCTTTAACCCCTACTGTTAGGACAGCTCTGGGCCCACAAGATTTCCAAAGACTGAAGGGATCTTACTCCCAGCACAGCATTTCTAGATTCTTGAGCCTAGAACAAAGCACCCAGCAGATAGCCTCTGGCACTCTCAGAATAATGTCTCAGAGGCCCCTCTGCATAGTTCTGGTAGTTGTGATTGTTTCCACTGTAGTGTTCAGTGTGGTGTGTCCTAGTAAGTATGTTCAGATGTATGCAATAGAAATATACATATGTGCAATAGACTCTGGATGTGTCTGTGTATACAACCTATGGACAAACAGACTGGCATTTAAGGTATCATGATAATCTGGGACTGAGCCATCCATTTTAAAAGCACTTCGGTCGACCTGCTTCCTTGGATCACAGTGTCTAGAGAAGTTACCTTATGAAATATAGAACAATGATGCCCTCTACAGCCTTCAGAGAGAATCCATACAGTTGGTAAGGATCCTGAGTTTACCTTTCTACTAAACACTTTTAAAACACTAGAAAATAAAATGAAACATATACTTTGTAGTGCATCAGGAAAAAAATCCTAAGAAAAAAATGTTACAGTTTAATACTGAAGATTTAATTAAAACATAATGTTGAATGACATAGAAGTAAACTAATTCTACCTATTGTCATTCTGCTATCTGTTTAAGTAGAATTAATCCGGTAACTGCTGATGTGCTATGGAAATAGCTCAGAAGGTAAAATGCAAGTATAAGAACCTCACTTTAATCCAGAGCCCCCCACCGCAAAAAAAAAAAATACAGCTGAGAACATCTGTAATGTCCACACTGTGGAGGCAGAGACAAATGGATCCCTAGGAATTACTGACCTATTTGATGAGTTATGGGCCATTAAGAGACCCTGTCTCAAAAGGAATAGGTAGATCCTAAGGAATGACACCCCGGGTTGGCCTCTGGCTACACATATGTGAACATGTGTACAACCAAACACACACATATACAACATGCATAAACAATTACAAATAACAGAAACTGTTTGTAAACAATGTTTAAAACTATTTTAAAAGTCACTGGGAACTCCTATGGCAGAAACAGGGAAAGATAAAACTTAAAGGAAAGGATATACCACAAATTGAAGACTACACATTACCTGACCAGAAAAAAAGTCATGAGGAAAGAAACACAGAAAGAGTGGTACCGGTCACCTCACCTCGGAATATCCTGGACTACTCAGGTCCTGTGACATAAAAGAAACAGAAGAGAGGTCCGTCTAGGGGATGTTCTAGGACAATGTGTGCAATGTGTGACAATAAGCTGCACACACTAGGCACCGAACACAAAATGAGTATAATTAGCATAGGAAAAACTTGGCTTCTATATGAAAGAAAACAAGACTCATTCATCAGGCAAACCTGGAGCGGACTGGCAAGAAGCATGAATTATGGAAGAAAACCTGAAAAGTAGTAAGAAGAAAGAAGAAACAATCGCAGGCCAGGCAACTACAAGAAAAGCAAATACATCAGTGCCACAGGAACAGGTGAGCCATTTTCCTAAGCTGCAAAATGAAAAATAAGATCACATGAAAGAGGAAATAGACAGTAATTACCAGAGTGTCATCTGAGAGTTGACATCAGACCTGATTAAACAAAATGAATTACTCAAGCACTTAAGCGAGAAAACAATGTGAAGAGCGTGGTGCTGAGAAAGCAGCTCACATGCGCATGTCTGGACGCAGGAGTGGCAGAAGGCAGGCAGAGACAGCCGGGCAGAGACAGCCGGGCAGAGACAGCCGGGCAGAGACAGCCGGGCAGAGACAGCCGGGCAGAGACAGCCAGGTGAGGACAGGGAGGCCTCGCAGGACTGCAGAGAAGACAATCTGAGGCGGCAAGCACACGGGAGGACAGCACAAACAGTGCAAGGGACCTGAGACGCAACAGTCAGATCAGATGAAAACTGGAGCTGAGCCCTGAATCTGAGGTTACAGTGATGAACTTAAGCAGAAAATACTTAGACACGAGTGAGAGGCTGAGGCTTAAAAGAAGACGAGAAGCCAAGTCTGAGTTTAAACATTTTTCAGTTATAAAAAAAGGAAAAAAAAAAGTTTTATTCCAAGGGAAAAGACTGTGACAGGGAGGCCTAAGAACTGACAGGAAACACTTGGTAAGAGAAGTTTCAATTCAAAACAATACATCCTCTTGTTGCAAAGTCATAAATACCCAGAGCAAACACCCTATGGTGTAAGAAGGTACCCAAACCTCCACAGCCACGGCAGAGTGAACTAGGTAATGTCTGGAAGCTATTCGCAGTTTTGTTCCAGTGCCATCAAGAAAGCAGTATACACCTAGCTGCATACATTTCCCAATCTGGCAATGCAGCAATACAGACTTGGTGGAAATCCGCAGCCTGCATGAGCGGAGCACACGGCCAGCCACGGCACCACAGCCCATATGCCTTCAAAAGAATAGAGCTCTCAATTGAAGCAGTCGAAGAAGTCGGGAAGGTGGTGAATTTAAGAATCAGGAGAAGAAATACACGTGTCCTTCTTAGGTTTTCAACGTCTGGCAAAGACAAATGTCTTTGCAAAGATGTTCTCAGGGATACAGGTCACTCTCCTTATTCAAATGTATTTCCCATAAAGACCAGGATTATTTAAAGTACTTTTAATTATTGTTCTGAAGCATTTCAGTTGAATCTTTTGAACATTTAGAAGGTCAGTAAGTAGAGCTCACCCTATATGGGAATACCTGCTACAATCTTGTTTCCAATGCCACATGCCAGATCAATACATCAACTTTCAAATAAGCAATGTGACACAGTCAGTGGCACATTCCCCTTTAGGTATACCAAAAACCTAGGACACAGGGTGTAAGTGATTCACAGAGGGAGGCTAGCAAGACAAAAGCCTGACAGCCCATCTCTATTCAGCTGTCTCTTGCTCTAGAAATGTAATGCATTGCTCTTCCCACTCACTTTTACTATAACAAGAAAAATCACATCAATTTTTAAGCATATTTAACTTTTTGTGGTGTTGCACAGAATGTAAAGACTGACGCTAACTGAATTTGGATCTCAGTATAAAAGTAAAATCGCTATCAAGGAGAAGAAAGAAAAAGCATAAATAATGAACATATAAAGAAAATGTAAAATCTAGTAAACTCTTATTTCCTTTTTAAGCATTAATAAACATTTATACCTCTTACTTCAACTATAGAAAACAACTCAGAATTTCTATACCCGTTCTTCTCCACAGACCCCACAGAGAAAGTGGACAGAGTGGACCAGCAAAAGGAGATGCTGTCAGCCTTCTGCAGTGGTGGGAAGGGGTGAAGGGTCACTGCACATTCCCTGCAGCAGACAAAGCCAGATCCACATTCCAGGGAAATTTGGCTGGTCCAAGTTTTCCTTAAATACAGATTGGTCTGCCTGTCACCAAGCCAGGCTCTGTAATCTTCCCAGGCTGCCATTGCTAGGGAAGCCAGGAATCCCTTCTAATTAATCAACTCTCACAACCAAAATTTTCCCACCCACAAAACAGTGAGCTGTGGGGAGGGGAAGTGGGAAAACAGTCTTCATGGCCAAAAGAATCATAGACTTTTCTGTAATACTGAACTAATCCAAGAAAACAGATGCAGGAAGCAGAGGAAATGATGTAGAGACAGACAATGAGCTTGGGGGCTTTCGCTGTACTGCTTCTCTGGAGCCCAAGTTAAACATGTTAGATCTTAAAATGTAATTAGTGAGGTGAAGCCTGGCAACATTCTACTCTTCTTAAAGCCAAGAATGGGGCCTTGAGCTACTTTTCCTGAGGCAGATATCATATATATGATTGGACATTCTAAGCAATAATTTATTGTTCTGGTTTCTTTTCTCTAACATTTTGTGTTTTAATGGACAAACATCTTAACACCTGAGTGTGCCTATGTGTTTCTATTTGCTTTGGGCCTGCCTGATGCTTGCAGTCAGGTTACCACGAGGTTAGCTTCATTGATGCTCACTGTGACATGTGTTAAGCAAGTGAGGAGGGCATTTACAGCATTTAGACCTGGTCTTCCAGAGCCAGAGTAACTCAAGGGTACAGTTCCTCTGCATGGATGAGGCTTTGGATCCTAAGCCTGAAATGTGTGTGTGTGTGTGTGTGTGTGTGTGTGTGTGTGTGTTATCCAATACAACTGTTACTAGCTACCTGCACCTACTGAGCATTTGATATTTGTCTACTAGAAACTGAGATGTGCTACAAGAAATATTTACACATAGATTATAAAATTGAAGCAATGTGAGTATACATATGTATGTATATTTGGAGGCAGTGAGACCTGCCTTTATTATAACTACTTAAATCAGCCCACTAAAGCATAAGCAGCCAGAGACAACTGATTACAAACAGAAGCGCCTGTGTACAAATAAAACTATTTTCTAAAACAAATGGCTGTCATGTACACTTTAGTTTGCTAACTTCTGTCTAAACCTGACCTTTGTTTGACTCTAAAAGTTTATACAATTAGGGATATTTAAAATACTGGGATAGGACAACGCCTTCAGCTATGCTCACTACAGAAGCTTGGAAAGACATGTCCCCGCTGCTACCATTTCTTCTAACTACAAAGAGTTACGCCAGTGTACGGCAGCCCTCCCTGCTACAAAGCGCAGGGATTTAGACATCCAGAGATCATGAAAGCTGCTGTTTCAAGAACTCTGTCTTAGAGTTCTACTTCCTGAAAATGTAGCCTGGAAGGCAGTTATAGATGGTTATAGATGAGAGTTCAAGGCTAAGGACCCAAGAAGTAGAGAAAGAGACACAAAGAGAGAGAGACAGAGAGACAGACAGACAGAGAGACAAAGAGAGAGAGACAGAGACAGAGAGACAGAGACAGACAGACACAGAGAGACAGAGAAACAGAAAGGGAGAGAGAGACAGAGAAACTCAGATGTGGGAAGGTCTGGAGAACAGTTTTCACTTTAAAAAGGAAAAATTGTATGTTAAAAAGTTAAATCTATTTCTAGGAAATTTGTATGAAAAAAACACCCAAGAATGCGCATACACACACACACACACACACACACACACACACACACACACACACACACTCACACATACACACACACACAATGGGCACATTATTTGGTGCCCATTAGTTGGTCAGCTACTTTTAAAGACATGATCTATCCAAGCTCCAACTATTTTTCAATCCAGGTTATAAAAAGTGGATATATCCTTCTGAAAACTCTGTATAATTTTATTTCATTAGCTATTTATTCTCTGAGTTTCTGGATACTATGCAGACACTGATTAAAAGGCCATATGAGAAGTCTAGACGCTAGGTATGGTAGAGTTCACCTTTAATCTTTGTGCTAAAAGATAGGGGCAGATGAGTTTGAGGTCAACCTGGTCTACAGAACAGGTTCTAGGACAGCCAGGACTATACAGAGAAACCCTGAACTCAGAAAACCAAACAAGACACAAAGACCCCAAGCCAAGTGCCACTTACCAAAGGAAAGAGAGTGAAAACTTAGCTATGTCATCGCCTACTAAGCACCATGTTTCTATATTTGAACTATACTTTTGCATTTCCGCTTATATGTATAATCTATGGAAAATAAGGGCATAACACTCACAACCACCTTCCCACGCTCTTTCCCCAGTATCTGAAATCTGGAGTTCACAGTATCAAGAAACTTAAGCTTTGCTCAATGTCGAGCCAGATTACATTCACTTTCCTACTTTACACAATTCTCTCTGTATTTGAGAGTTACATCATTTCTCTTTTCTTAGTTTCCTAAACTCCTATGACTAAACTAATCCCAAGCTCTCTGACAGACAGGAAAGGAGAGAGGGAGAATCTTCTGTAGTTTTTTGCTATTTTGCAAGGAACCCTCCCTGCACCAATCAAAATGACTACACTGTGACACACAGAGATCAGCATGAAATTTGCTTGGCCCCTCAGTGTCTTAATTGTCTATGTACAGGACCCCATGTCTAATTCGTTTCCCCACGTTGTAGAGCTATATCCTGCAGTAGGGCACACAGAGGGAAATTTCCCTGATCTGAGTTAGCAGTTTTGGAAATGTCTCTATCCCATCATATGTGCTTAAAGGCTGGACGATGAACAGACATGGAGGTTGAAAAGTTTCCTCAGAGTTCATACACATGAGCACTGGGGGCCTTAATGTCCTTGTGTCCTCCTTGCTGCTGCTGTTGAGCAGGCTGTCCAGATTCTCCATCCCCTCCCCTCTGTGTTGTTTTCTTTCTCCTTTCCACCCCCCCTCCTCCCTTCCTCCTCCTCCTCCTCCCCTCACACAAAGTCTCTGTGCTGTCTTATAAACACAGTACTTGTTCATTGATTTTGTTGGTTTGTCACTCAACCCTTCAAAACAGGAACATTGTGTCCTTGGTAGTAAATTTTATTACACTGGTTTTTTTCATGGTGTTCTTCTCTAATACTTGTCTTTTCCTAGAACTTCAACCTCTCACATCAACACCAAATTCAAATTTTCTTGGGATTATTTTCTACATTTTTAAAACAATTTTTTGTTTTGGTTTCTGAGCAATATTCCTTGATAGGCCTTCATTCCATCAAAGAATGTGTTTTCTGTCATGTTTTATGAGTACTCTCCTATTCTCAAGAATGTTTCTTGTTCATAACATCCTGATCGTGTTTCATCATTATAAGAGCTTTCCTTTTGCAATGAAAACAGTATCAAACTCTGCAGTTTTCATCCCTCCCTAAAGTCTCTCGAGCATTCTGAGTTCATTCATTCACTTTAGTCTCTGCTTCTTTTATTCTGTTTCCCTTAAATTTGTGCAGATGCTATTTTTCATTCATAATTAAAACAATGAAGTGGTATTGGAAGCACTGAACATATGGCTGGGCTTGGCTGACTGACAGGCTTGCAGACTCCCATAGGAGCCTATGTGTGATTAACGGATCCCAAACGTAGGTTACACGAATGTCAGAAAAACAGACTATAATACAAGAACTCTAGAGATAAAAAGATATCTCAAAATTGAATTCAATAGATGATATCTAAACTATAATATTTTATATATCTAAGAACATAATTTCAAACTAAACAAAGAAAATTCAATAAAATTACACAGAAAAATATATAAATACTAAATCACAGTGGGATACTTTAATGTATCTTTCAACTGATTGAACAAATGTACAAAAATATTAGCAAATACACAATAACCTGATATAATACAACTGTCAAATCTGACTTGTTCTACAGACACATAAATATTTTATTATATATTACTATACCTGATTTTACATATGATTATATATAATTATAGATATCACACTTTTCAAATGCTTAGAGAGTAGTATTTTATCAAAACAGAATTTCCCTAACCAGCAATTTAAATAGGACCAATAGAAATCCCCAAACAGAAACAATAGAGATTACAAAAATCATATTTTTTGTCTATGATTTTAACCATAATGAAATCATAATAAAATTTAGGAATTATTTGACCAAATGCCCACCTTAATTGCATTCACTGTGAAGGATACAATTAAGTAGGAAATGCTTTGACAGAATCATATGGCTTTAAGTACACACAAAGGAAAAGGTTTGATGGCAAAGGCTTAGGTTTCTGCCTTAAAAACTTAGGAAAGGAAGAGAAGATATACCCAAGTAAAGAAAAGAAAAAAAATAGATAAGAAACTGGTGGCTATCTGAAAAGAATAGTAAAAGTAACAAACCCCCATAGCATTATCAATAACCACAACTTGATGAAGGTCAAGCCTGGGGGTCAGGATATCTAGAGCCAGGATGTACTGGGGAAGTTGGGAGAGCTGGACTCAGAAGGCCCCAGAGGCACTGACAAGAAGTCGGGACTTAGAACTGGAGCCACTTGCACTGAGCCTACCACTGGGAAAATTCCAATGTGTAGATAATGCCTTTAAGCGCAGTTTGTCTATAACCAAAGGCGTAAGTTTTCCAGAGCAGGAGCTATTCAACAGAGCTTTCTACCTCACTCCTTTGAGAAACGGTGACTGCCATTTGTGAAAATGTAACTAAAACTGCTCTTCTCTGTACCCAAAAGTGAGCAGGGAAAACAATGGTTCCATTCATCTAGACCCTTGGGAGCAGGGAGAGGAGGAAAAACAGCAAGGAAGTAAAGCATCTGCAAAATACAAAACCAACAGTCCCAGCCAACATCAAAAGGAGAAACCACCTATACAAAATCAGGAAAGATTCATGAGAGTATTTTTTTAAGTTATTATTTTAAGCCAGTAATCAGTCTCCCCACCCCCTCCCTTCTCTCCTCTCTTCCCAGAGTCTCACTATGTAGACCAGGCTGGCTTTAAACTAACAGATGTCTACCTGCCACTGCCTCTTGAGTGCTGGAATTAATGCCACATATCACCAGACAATTTTATTTACTTTTTGTCTTTTGAGACAGAATCTTGCTACTCACTACGATTATGTTCAAACTAGCATTTTAAAGACAGCTTAATATCTTTCCAAATTCTAGAAGTCTAGAGGAAAATCAAGATACATTTTTATAAATAGTGAATGTTCTCCACTTAGACACCCTTATGAAATACTCAAAAATATAGTCATCCCAGAAGTAATTGTAAACAACGAAATTTATAAATACATTAGTAAACTAAATAAGCACTGATTTAGCTAAGATAAAATAATAGTATATTGTTTCATAATCTGGTTAATTATTTTTTTAAAGATTTATTTCATATATATACATATATACACATATGCCTGCATGTATGTTTACAGGCCATAAGAGGACACCAGAATACATTACAGATGGTTATGAGCTACCGTGTGGTTGCTGGGAACTGAACTCAAGACTTCTGGAAGAGCAACCAATGCTCTTAACCTCTGAGTCACCTCTCCAGCCACATCTGATTAATGAGATACTGGAATTTACCCTGTTGTTGTAGTTATTTTAAATTCTTACATGTATTTGTATGTGTGCAAGCACAAAGGGAACCTGCAAGAACTGGTTCTCTCCCTCCATGTGGGTCTCAGGAGTACAACTGAGGATCCATCAATCAGGCTTTGTGCCAGGTGCCTTCACCTGCTAAGTCATCGTATTGGTCTGCCCTGGTGTTTTTAATTGCTGTGTACGATAACACCACCACACAGAAGTGACTAAGAGAACAGCCAATATATATGGAACTCTCTCCAAGAACTCACAGAAAGTATTTATCAAGGCTTCCACTGACTTTCCTCACATAGAATCCTTTATCACTCGATACCTAAGAAGGTCTCAGCTCTACCATTAATGGATAGGGAAGGAGTGATTATGAGAGAAAAATGAAAGACATCAGTTGTTCTAACTTCCTTTCTGTTGCTGTGATAGTGCACTGGACAAAGGCAACTTGGGAGGCAGGGGATCAGGGGTTAGTTTACAACTCAAAAATCATAGGGAAGTCAAGGCCTGAATTCGAGGGAGGACCTTGAAGCAGAAACAATGGAGGAACACTCTCTGTTAACCTGCCCATTAGCTGTCTCAAAGGCTTACTCACATGTTCATGCCTATATCACTTTCTTAATCCAGGACCACCACCTAGACAAGACCACCCATCTAGGAATAGAGAGCTGCCCACAGTGGGCTGGGCCCTCCCTGCATCAATATATGAACAACACCCCTCTCTTAGATATATGGCTACAGGCCAATCTAATCCAGGCGACTCCTCCAAGGCCTACCTCAGATGCCTCTACTCTGCGTTAAGCTGATCATGAAGGCTGAGGAGGCAGCTGTCAATCAGAAACCCTCTCTCAGATGTGTCCAGATCCAACAGCTTTGCCTACCCCTTTCACTTTGGCCTGTTCTGTTATCCTCAAAAGACATGGACATTCAGTGTGAGTGATTGTTATTAGTACTGAAAACTGAGTTATAACCAAGGAGGTTTATAAACAATGTTATAAAACATAAAAGGTTTTAAACAAAGACTCCCTTATAAGTGTAAGAATTATTAGTTTCCTCATCCATCTCTTCTTAAAATTTTAATACTTAAAATTTCCCTAAATATAATTTAAAGAGTAGAGATCAACTAAAGAACATCAAAATTTATTCAAGAGAAGGTGAGTGAGCTTTTAAGGGCAGCTACTGAGCACTACTTACTTTGATGACAAATTTCTTAGATGCCATGGTTTACTGATTTCCACATGAGGTACGGAACCTGCAGAAAAGAAAAAAGAATGCTATGTTAGATATATCGAATCATCACTTTGGGGGGATGTTTTATGGAAGATTTGACTTAAAATAACAGTAAGAAGTGTGAGATAAAATTTTAATTCTGATTGTCCATAACCAAAATGTTATACAGTGATCTAATATGTTAATCTAAAAACCTATCAGAAGCAAATGCACAAGTCAGAAAGCTTCCCTGCAGTATTCTACCAAGTTTTACAACCAAGTCGCATTTACCAGGAATGTAAAGGTAACTTAACATCTAAAAATTAATCAGTAGCATATATCAAATAATCACAGAATTTGACTCACAGAATGCACAGAAAGAAGAAAGCACCAACTCAGAACTTGTCCTCTGGCCCATGACAGGAAAGGGAACCCACATCTGACACTGCCTGGAGATCAGATACAGGAGGCAGAACAGCCCAGAAACCCAGTATATAATCTAACACAACAGGTTAAAGAAAAATCAAGGACATGATTCCTAATAATATTCTGCTATACTCATAGATTAAGACATGAATCACTTGTCATCACAGAAGTATTAATCAGCACCTGATGGGAGCAGATGCAAAGACTCACAGCCAAACACTAGGCAAAGCCAGGGGAACCCCGCAGAAAAGGAGGAGGAAGGATTGTAGGATCCAGAGAGGTCAAGGACACCAGTAGAATCACCAGCAGGGCTCATGGTGGCTCACAGAGACCGAAGAGGCAAACACACAGGGTCTCTAGATGTGAGTTAGGTCCTCTGCATGTATCTTAGGGTTGGGCAGCTTGGTGTTCTTGTGGGACTCCTAACAATGGGAGTGGGGTAAATCTCTGACTCTTATGCCTATTCATGGGACCCTTTTCCTGTTACTGGGTTGTCTCATTTAGCCTTGATTTGAGAATTTGTACCTAGTCTTATTGTGACTTGTTATGCTATATTCAGATGATATTCTGGGAGGCCTGCTATTTTGGTTTTGATTGTTTGTTTCTGGTTTTGTCTCTTGTTTTTTCATTTCTTTGTTTGAAAGGGAAATTGAAGAGGTGGGGAGAGGTAAGGTGGGGAAGAGTTAGGACTGGGAGGAATGAAACTGAAGTTGGGATAACGTAACGACGTGAAGAATAAAAAAAAAACGAGAGAAGACGAAATGTTGATCCTCTGACTTTCAAACACATGCTGTGGTATGCACATGACACTATATATTTCTCCACTACTTCCTCCTCCTCCTCCTCCTCCTCCTCCTCCTCCTCTTCCTCCTCCTCCTCCTCCTCCACCCCCCTTCTTCTCCTCCTCTTCTTCCTCTTCCCCCCTCTCTCTCATACACACACACACACACACACACACACACACACACACAACCAAATAATAGTAACAATTAATAGAATACTTTTAAAGAGAAGAACCCATAGCTAGAATTAGACATGAGTAACTATCCTCACAGGAAGAGGAGAAAAGACAATGTTTTCTTTTGCAACTTTTATTAGAAACTGTACTAGAGAGCTATTAGACAAGAAAAAGAAAGAAAAGGCATCAGAATAGGAAGAAAACAAGCTGCTTTCTTCACAAATATCTTGTTCTTGCATCCAGAGAATTGTCCCTCTCCTCCTTTTTTCTCTCTCATCTGTCTTTCCTCACACACATACCAAAAAAAATCTGTTATAATTAATAAACTACTTTGGGGAGGTTGGTGGCACAATTAGATCATTTTACATTTTCACAACCATTTATTTAGCCAATTTTTAAAATGTTGATTTTATGTGGGGTGTGTGTGGTATGTCTGCACTCCTCTGGGTATGCACATTTGTTTAAGCGTTCACATGTGTGGACACAAGTGTACAAGTCTTAAGGGAGTCTTGTCCAATCCCTCTACCCTATCTTTTGAACTCTCATTGACCTGGAGTTAAGTGAGTCAACTAGCTTAAGCCAATGAGCTCTATTCGTCCAACTGTACCTCCCCAGCACTGGGATTACAAACATTGTTACCACTATACTCAGTTTTTATGATGATATCTAAGATCCAACGTCAAGTCCTATGTTTGTACACCATGTACTTGACCAACTGAGCCATCTCCTTAAGAGAGGCAGCACAAACTCATAGAATGAGAGAAAATATATATGTATCATACAACTGATAACGAATTCCCATCCAAAATATACAAAGAACCCTTATAACTCAAAACAAAACAAAAAGGAACCAAATATCACAGTTTTAAAATGGTCAAAGGACTTAAACATCTTTTCAAAGAAGATTTGAAAACTGTCAATAAACACACGTGAACCAGTATGTACCACAATTACTATCAAAGAAATACAAATTAAAACTATACTAAAATGCCACTCATTTTATATCTTCACAGATGGCTACAATCAAAACAGGAACAACACAAGGTGCTCACAAGATGTAAGCTGGAATTCTCATGCACTCCCAGTAGGAATGTAGAATGCTTTCAGCCATGCTTTTGTTGGCAGGTCTCCAAACGTTAGAGTTGTCTGATGACCAGAATATACCAAAGACAAATAAAAGCATCATTTCTAATAAACACACACACACACACACACACACACACACACACACACACACACACAAAGGAGTTTCACTGCAGCAGCATTCAAAGTAACTAAAACACCGAGATAAACCAACTGTCAAAATGTGATATATTATTTGTCATTAAAAGAAAAAATTATTCATTTTAGCAAATCAAAGGACCTCTAGTCTAGAAAATTACAAGCATGTAGGTAATCCTACTAAAGACACAGAGAGAGTAATTAGGGAATATTTACAAGCTGAGACTTTCTAAGTCCACATGCTTCTCCATCCTACCTACATTGTCCAAAATGAAACATCCACATTTAGGGAACTGGGTTGATGAAAACATGGAGTCAAAAACCACCACCACCACCACCACCACCACTACCACCACCAACAACAACAACAACCACAACAACAAAAGAAACAGCATCTGAGGTTCCCCCAGGAAGCAGCCTAGCCAGATGGGACTAATATGAAGTCCTCAGCCATGAGATCCATGGACAGGCTAGTCAACATTTTAATGTTACAGTTCAAGGATAAACCAGAAATCACCTACCCAGATCCTAGCATGAAAGAAACCCAAACAAACAAACTAAACAAAAACCTTCTAAATGAGAAAGAACTTTCAGGGGGGAAAAAAGTCCAAAGTTGTCATAGGTAAAAATGAAAAAATCATTTATAGAAAGGCTGACAATCGAGTTGAGTAAATTTCTCAAAACTTCAGCAAAAAATGAAAACAATGAAAAGACAGAATTAAAAGGCCAATACAGGAGGTTGGGGATTTAGCTCAGTGGTAGAGCGCTTGCCTAGCAAGCGCAAGGCCCCAAGGTTGGTCCCCAGCTCGAAAAAATAGAAAAGGAAAAAAAAAAAAAAAAAAAAACCATGACAATGAACACATTTCTGGAATATATTTCATAAAGAAATTTTGAATGGAAAGAAAAAGTTGGTACTGGGATATAGAACACATAGGATTAATTAGGTTTCAGAACCTGATCTAAATTGCACATAGAAGCCTGGGAAGCTCAAAAACAAGCAAGAAATACTTTAATATGCTGAGTATTTCTTTCCAACTTCCACCTGCCTTTAAACAAGGAAACAAAGCATCTGAGTGAGAAGCAATGACTGACTCTAGCAGAAACAAGATCCGTGCAAAAAAGGCAGAGAGTACTGAACACAGAGCTCAGCTATGAAAAACATTTATAGTCATGATAGTAAACACTGAGTCTTGACCTAAACAATATCTGCTGAGCACACCGTGTGTTCATCTGAATGGACATACGTGCTGTTTAGGGACTACAACTCAAAGTGAGCAAAAATAAGTATCTCTACTGTTCATGAAATAGTCCAAAACAAAAGCCTAGGGTATAATAACAGCCACAGTAAAGCAGAAAAACAATGGCAAGCTATTTACTAATGCCAACCAGATCCTTAAGAGTTAAACGTCTGCCCAAACTGAAGAACAAGGTAAAGAGCTAATAGGATGAAGTGGGAAAGGCACTATCCATAAGCCCTGTGTGGGGGACTAGCTGTCTTTTGAAATTTTGTGCACAATAATTTTAGAACACTGGTACCCAACAGAAATACAATGTCAGCAACAAAATGCAATTTAGAAGTTTCTAGTAGCTGCATTTCATAAGGTCAAACAGAAACATGGTTTCAACAATTTATTTTAGTTTGGGGTAGATGGCTCAGTGGGTAAAAATGTTTGCCATATATACATGGGTTCAAATCACCAGGTTCCATGGGAAGACAGACAGACAGACAGAGAGCTCGAGAAAGGCTGGGAATGGTGTGGGACTATAACTCCCCTGCTGTGATGACAGAGAAAGGTTGGACCAGGGAGCTTGCTGGTTAGTGTAACTGAAACCATGGAAAGTCCACTGGTCAGGGAATACCGCAGAAAAGCCTCCTCTGGCTTCATCATAGAGACCCCACCCCCATGCACATTTACAACACACACACACACACACACACACACACACACACACACCACAATGGGTGTTCAAAATTTCTGCTTGGTCATACATACTCTTTTTATAGATTAGATGATTTTTTTTAATCTGATAAAGTTTTATTATAATTTTTATATTTTATTTTTTCTTTTTAGCTTTTAGAGATCAGGTTTCTCTGTAGTCCTGGCTCTCCTGGAACTCATAGGATTCCACCAGCCTCTGCCTCTCAAGTACTTAGATTAAAGGCATGAACCGCCATCACCTGGCTAAATTGATTCTAATTGTTAAGTGGACAAAAACATCTTTACCTACCTTCTAACTCATTATAGTTATTGGTGTCCTTTTTTTCTTCTTTTTTCATTTTTTTTTCCCAGATGAGCTCTTGCTATGTAGTCAAGAATAACCACACATTCACCATGTAGGCCAGGATAAGGACAACTGTCCGGAATCTCCTATTTCCTGCCATCTTTATGGGATGCAGGGGGTGACAAGCCTGTGCTTCAGCACCTCTACCTACTGAAACAAAGTGCAGGCCTCACGTGTTAAGTACTTCTGATTCACAGAATGGTGGAAAATAACCACTCATTAAGCAAGGTGGCCTCCAAGGTCTCTCATATTTCTAGGACCCTATCATCCTAAATTGAATGGTAGTTCAAGGAATAAATAATGCTAGAATACAAATTCTTTCAAGGAAGAGAATCTGGGAAAGTATTCCATAGCAAATGTCTTGGATGATGGAGCTCTAGGAACTTCTACTTCCTCCCACACATACTGAAGGATGGATTGTTCTCTCCTAAAGTATCATCCTATCGATAGTCCAACATCCATCAGTGGGGCCACCTGTTCTTTGGAGTCCTTTGGGGCTGTTTAGATTGAACTGTTTCTCTCTTGGCCACAGCTACACTTCTACCCTCATACTCAGCTCACTAGATGCCATGTAACCCTTGACCCTCTGAGTCTCTTCTCTACCTAACTGTAAGCTTCCTGAGACAAAGTCTTCTCAGGTCCTTTTTAATAACTGAAAACAGGTATGCAACAGAACTTTGCTTAATCAACTCTTACTGTCCTAACAGTCAGGTGCTCTATGCTATTATTTTATATTCATACCCATTTACCCGATGAAGCTTTATTGTCCCCAATCCCGGTCTGCAGTTAATCTTTCTAAAGGAAGCCAAGATACTCTGAACAGATTTTTGCAAACAAGCAGTTTAATAAATATTGAGTTAAAGACTTAATGTAGCATAGAATGAAGCCTGAGAGAGCTGATTCACACACAGACCCTAGTGTTTACCCTGGGAGTAAGGTACAATGGGGATAGGAATGCGGCTCAGGGTTTGCCTCACATGGCAAACTCTGGATTCAATCCTTAGCTCTAAAACACGGAAACCACCAACAAGTATAAATAGATATGTTAAAAAATTAAATGGACAACAGATCAGGCATCTGGTTGGAATTCTGTCCACTCCACTGTAGCCTTTCATTGTTTTCCGTTGTTCTTGTTCTTAAAATACTAATGTTCTAACATTCATCTGAATAGAAGGTATTAACCTCAGAATTAAGTTGTAAACTTGAAAACAACTTTTCTGCAAGAGCAGCAAGCCCAGTGCTTAAAGTTTTAAGCACAAATGTCAAAAGACCTTTGCCACAGAGCTACCTACGAATGCCGAAGGCACTGGCATCTTTATTTTCTTGACTAGATATGAAAGCCAGGACAATCTCCAAAAAGATGGATTTCCCAAATACACAGTAACCATACACTTTACATAAGCCCATGGAGGAATTATAGAACATCATAAATCTTACAGATACAATTATCCTATATTCTGCATTCCTGAGCCCATTTACTCTAAACTGAAAACAAGCATCCCTTCACAGAGAAGATACCTGGACAAAGTGCAGCGCCACCAAAACTCGCGTGCTTGCAAGTGTGTACTGACAGGGAGGCAAACAGCCTAAGCTTCTTAGGAAAATTAATTTGGGGAAGGAATAGAAGCTGATTAGACAATATCACATGATTTTCCTGTCATTTAAATACAAAACAGAGATAAACTCAAATAAAGAAAGTCAGTGACCTTCTAGATTATTCTGTGGGAAAATCTGGGGCAATGCAAATTCCTCATTTGTCTTTCTTTGAGTATTTCTGGCCTATGTGACAAGCTTTCCAAAGCTGTCACCCCAGTTTAAGAGGTCAAGTATTAACTCTAGGCTTCTAACTTCTCCATTTCAAATTTTATCCAACAAATTGTTATGCTTCTATCATCTTAAAAAGCTTTCTAGCTACAGGCATAGAACAGATAACCATAGGGGCCTAGGATTTCTGATGTTACAGCTACAGCTAAAAACATGGGAAACCATCACTGTTGCACCGAACACACTTTTGTTATTATTAAACTCATATCCAGGGACAAACTTTAGTACAAGGTCAATAAGCGACAGATGAACAAAAGCCAAAAAGAACCTTTTACCAGTGACAACTCAGATAAAGGTTAAAAGGCAACCTCAGCATAAAAGAGAACTGGCTGTTCCTATGACTTAGGAGTCAACCTTGAATGCCTAGTATGCTTATTAAAACCAAACCAAAACAAGCATCAACAATGGAAGAAAGAATCATTTAAACAACAAAAAATCTAACTTTCCCCCCCTCTGTTATTAAATGTAACCAGATGTTGAAATACGGTAACAGGACCAATCCCAAGTATGGATTCTACTTTTCTGTCACTTGACAGTCATGCCAATCATGTGACTAGGCCTCCCCTTCCTGCTGAGTCTTCAGTCCAGCAAACCCTGCATGGGATGCTTAACTGATAGTCCACATCTATTTATCATTGATCCACACAATGGATCAATGTGCTTATCAGAAGCACACACATAGATGCCCTCGTGCACTCCAACCATGTCTCCAGACTCTAGCAAAGCACATCCTTCTAAATGCTGCCTTTTCATATATCCTGAGCCTATTCAACTCTGTGTCTCTAGTTCTTTCCATAAAATAGTATAGTCACTGTGCTCTGAGGTCATATACGTCAATAACTAGTTCTGTGCCTGAAGCTCTGTGGATGATTAGTCTTAAACACACCCATTAATGTACAAGCAGATATCATGCTACTTTATAACCTAAAACCCATTCTGATAATTACTATTTCTCAGTCACCTTCATTTAAAAACAAACAAACAAACAAAAAGCATTGATAAACATTAACATACTCTTCTTAAGATCTAATTTTTTGTGCAAAAGTTGTATCAGTTAGAGAATATAACATTGGTTCTCTGGTTGGTAAGGGTTGAAGGACAGAGGGACATGAGAGATAGCTGGAGAAACTGGGGAAGAACTATTGGATGGGCAATAGAGGCTGGTGACAGAATCAAAACTCAGGCAACTAAACTTTTGATATAACATATCAGTCTAAAATATTTTAACTACAAAAAATTAATATTTTCTAGAGAATCAAATCAGTGACATACATTAACTTTTATATCCAAGATATTTTAAAAGCTGTATTTTGTTGCTCCCACAGTCACATAAATCAAATCCAATTTTAAGCCAGCTTTGGTTTATTAAAAGCAACTGATGAGCCATTTTTCTATATCAGGACACTAACCCTTAAAACATAAGTGGTTATCAGGGAGCTCTGGGATGTCTCTGCTTTGGCTCTGTAAATCTCTACTTTGAGATCTCATTGGTCTCTAATGTACATGGATTACTGTCCAAAATCCCTAAAGTAGTACAGTCATGGTAAACTTCAAAGATTTAAGGCAGATTTAACTATCAGACATATACATACCAGGAGATAACAATCCTGGGCCTAGAGAAATGTCTCAGCAGTAAGAGTCCTCATTGCTCTCACTTTGGACATTCATCAGTAAGTCCCTACCTACCTCAGCACCTCACAACCATCTGTAACTCCAGCTCCAGGAGATCAAATGCCCTGTCCTGAGTTCTACAGGCACTGCACTCACACATTCCCACAGACACACACACACACACACACACACACACACACACACACACATTATATACACACAATTTTAAAAATGAATAAAAATAAATAGGCCAAATGGTCAAGCCTGTGACCCCAGTTACTCCAGAGACTGATAGAAATTATTAGTTAGCCTGGGCAACTCAGTAAGACACTGTTTCAAAATTAAAATGTTGGGGGAAAGGGTGTGTGGCTAGAATAATAGCTCAATGATAGAGCATTTGCCTAGCAAGAGAAAGGTTCAATCCTAAGAACTAAATTTCCTTTTCTTTCTTTTTTTTAAATACAGAGTTGGACCCAGGACCACATGCATATTAGACAAGAACTCTGCCACTTAGTTACATCTCCAGCCACAGGTCTTGCATTTTTAAAATGACATATCTTATTCATAAAAAAATTAAGGCATAAACTGTATGAGAGAAAGGTAAAATCCCAACACAAAATGTTTTACCACTGTACTCTTCTAGTTTCATTGTATATGAACAGCAAGCACTAAATAACTTTTTTTTTTTCAATTCAAATAAGCTGGCGAAGAACAAGGTTAGGTGCAAATGAGCACACTGAAAACAAAATCTCAATGGCTATCAACTAGTGAATTGTGCAGATGACTGTGTACCCACACACTGATGGCTGTCAGCAATTTAAACTGGCTGAAGAGTCTGTGAAGCTCTTGCCTAAGAGGCACCAAACCCTGACTTCAATCTGCAGTACCAGGAAAGAAAAAACTAGAAGGAAAAAAGGAAATGAGCTATCAATATATCGAAGATGGCTCTCAAAATAGTTACACATACTCCCCCAAACCCCGCAAATAGAAACATAGTACCAGATTCCTTTGAAATAATGCTTCTGTCAGCAGCTAGAGGAAGTACCAAGGAACACAACCAAACTTTGGAGGGTGAAGGGTATGCTCATTATTTGATTGTGATGATGAGTCACCAGTGTATATATGTAAAGCATACGCATGGTACATTTAAAAAAATGTTATTTGCACCACAATTTTATCTTAATAAGGCTATGTTTAAAAGAAGTGATTTAAAAAGTGTACTTCTGGCCTTGGATAATATATTTAGATCACCTTCTTTTTCAAATAGATGCACAAGGTAGAAAGCCGAAAAGTTTCAGTCATGGTAATATATAAACAAAATCTTAATAATCCAAACTTTTTATAAAAACAGCTATAGCTAATACTTTCATAGCTGTTACTATATGCCAGGTACTTCTTAAAAGAGTTTTATTTTTTTAATTATGTGTACAGGGGGTGTGCCTCTGTGCCAGTTTGCACATGTGAATGTGAATGTAGGCACCTGCAGACTTTGGACACCTTGAGTCCCCAAGAAGCTGGAGTTATAGGCAATTGTGAACTGCCTGACATAGGTGATGGGAACTAAACTCGGGTTCTCTAGAAGAACAGCATACAGCTCTTAACTGCTGAGCCATCTCTCCAGTTCATGCCAGGTATTTTTAAGAAGCTCATTTCTTGTATTAACTTACCTAACTCTCACAGGAGTCCTACCTTACAAGTTAGGAAACTAAAGCCAAGAGTAAGTTATTATCTTTTAGATACCAGAGCTGGAACTGGTCAGTGAAGGAAGTAGGATGTAAAGTCAGGGAGGACAGTTTGAGAACTGATTTTCTTACCCATGTCCACTCTATCACTATCCTTAGTAGCAGCATTGCAAAAACTGCTAGCAAGCAATATTTCAGTATAATAATGTTTTCCTTCATACTCATAAAACATTAGTGTTAGACTCCGCAAAACAAGTGGCATTCATTCTTCTTTCCCACTTAAGACTGTTGAAAAGACATATATGGCAAAGCAACAATTACTGGGAAGCTGTTTGACAAGGTAACCAATCACTGGGAAGCTAGCTCATCACCCACCCAATCTAATATTCCTCATTATCTCCATAGGATTTTAAGCAAAGCCAACAGGGAAGGTGAAAAGCAGTCTTACTCTTAACAGCATGAAAAACATAAATATCTCAAATACCTTAGTATCCTCTAAGCACCATATAGTCTTGATTTCTACCTGCAACTGGTCTGAAGTCTGGTTTAGAAGCTCCCTGGGTGACTGTCGTGGGCAGCACAAGTTGAGAACTCCTGATATTGATTTCGCATACAGAAAGACACAGAAGAAAGCTTGGAGCTACCAAAAGCTAAGGTAAGCCACAGTCCACAGTTTCCAAATCAATATTACATTGTGTCCGAGTGCAACTTCTACTCATTCCAAGTAGCGTGCTCCCAGAAGATGCTGACCTGGCTGGTAGATGACTACTCTGAGCAGCAAGGCCACACTAATGGGAGTATTAGCCCTTGACTTACAATTATGGTTATATACAGTGCCCAAGAAAAGGAGAAGTGAGAACATGAAGTTGCTTGTCCAGCAGTGTTAAGAAACATTAGAACATTATGTTCCTGGTCCCAGCTTAGCATGTATCAAAGCAAGTGAATGAAGTGAATGAAAAAGGATTGAGTTTTTGTTTTGCTTTGTTTTCAAGTTTACTTCTATATTTTATAGCACAGAGCTAAGGATTCAACAAATGCAATGTATGAACGAACGAATGAATGAATGAATGGGAAGAATATACAAACATAAACTACATCACATCTTAAAATCCTCTGGGAGCTATATTTACCTCTATTGATGCAGAAAGCCATACACTGATGAAATGATAAATTTGCTGTCCCATTCATTTGGCTATTTTATTCAATGGAAATTCCCTCAACGTTGTTGTTCCTTTAAATCTCCGTCTCCCTGCACCCTGGTGTTTAACAGTTCTAATGGAAAGAGAAGGAAAACCTACGAGAAAAATTGTGGAAAGTCCCAAAATCCAAAAGAGAAAAATATAGTGGTATATAAGATGGACAAACATTTCAGTCCAACTGAGGGAACAGCTAGGATGTCAGAAGTGTCTTACCTATGGTGGCGGGAGGTGGGTTCGGGCTTTATATGTTTTATTACTGTCCAGGGTCACTGGTGGACTAGCACCTGGATGTGAAAACTCAGACTAAAGGCCGCGGGCCAAGCTTCAGCTTTGGCCTACTTCCTGTTTCCCAGTGTCCCTCGCGCGTTTGAGAATGCAACCGGCGCCCAAACACAAGATGGCATGACGGACTTCACACACTTAGAAGCCAGTGCCAGGACCTACGATGGCGGCGAAGCCCTGGATAAGGTAACAGAATAGCCAGAAGGAGCTGCCCAAACGAAAAATGGCTCCCGCGATGATATCAAAGCTTTATGGAGACCAAAATAAAGATGGCGGCCAAAGCGGATTTTTTTTTTTTTTTCTTAAAGAGGCTGGAAATGCCATGAATAGGATTGGCAGATAATGTATCACTGAAGGTCAACGATACGTAGTGATGGACAACAACAAAAGCCGTACTTTCCGTGGTATCACAAAACTATAGGACAGGTGTAGAAAATATTTTTTAACGAGGAATATTAAAAGATTGAAAAATAAAGGTGATTTTCACAGGGTCAGGGAAAAAGTAATTAAAATATGTTTAAACATAATTCCATAATGTTTCGGGTGGCTCAAGAGAACAAAAGACTTATCCCTGAAGAAGAAAAAAAAAGGAATGGCAAAACCAAGGAAATTAATCAACCGGATCCGGCACTGAGTTGGAAACTCCCAACTTCTGCCAAACCAGATCCTAAAGTGGGCGGAAGTTCCCTGCAAGGCGACAGGCTCTGACTGCGCATGCCCGCTCTCCGACATCTTTGCCCGGCCGCAGGGCGGAGCTACTTTCTACAGTTCAGGTAGTCCTGAGAGAGGTGGGAATTGACAAATGAGTGACAGAACAAGGCGCCTTATGATTGGTCAGAGCAGGAAAAGCCAGAAGAATGGTGGTAGCTTCATTCATTCTACAAATACCTTTTGAGAGAGCAGAGAGCCGCAAGCTCTGTCGCCTTCTTGGCGCTGTGATGTGTTTTTAAACCTTTTCAGTTTTGGTAGTTTGCACAGACAGAATACACGTCGGCCCGTAAGGTTTCCGGTGACGGCCGCAGCTTTTCTTTGCGGGAGCTGCAGGCAAACCCCGGAAGTGGGGGGTGCGCGTGGAGTTGCGCATGCGCCTTCCCGCCGCGCAGGGCAAAGGTGGTGGCGCTCCGGTGAATGGTTGGTTGCTGTGCTAGAGCGGTTTCTGGCCTTTGGTGGCGAAGGCGGCCTGGCCGCGAGGTGCAGCTGCTGGTGGGCAGGTGAGAGGGTTCAAGCCGCCGGTGAAGAAGCCCCCTGTGGCCCTGCTGCGTCCCCACATGGGAAGGTCGCGAGTGGCCGTGACCAAGGGTATTTGGGGGCGGGGATACAGAGGCACCTAGCTTGGTCCAAGGCCTGCTTTCAAAGTAACTTCAGGATGCGACTGTCTGATTGGGGGATAAGTGTGGGTGACGAGGAGAGTTGGAGTAGAGCTTTCTCAAACTCAAACTCACCTGCACAGTAAACTGAATGGAGAAGCTTTTCTAGGAAAGAATTGGGGGTCACCGCTTGGTCGCCTTGCACCTGTAACTGTGCTCTATCTCCTTCACCGGGAGAGGTATACCGGGGACTGTCAGGTCGTGGGGGGCCTTCCGAAACAGGAAAGTAGAGCATAGAGCTGCTGGCAGCATGATCGTGCCAACTTTGAGAAAGTGTCAACAGTACTCGGGCTTTTGACTACCTTGTAGAAGTCCAAGCACATCTGACATGAGAGGAACCCCTGAGGTTGTGGTCATATTCCAGGATCCTTTTGATGTCTCAGAAGAAAAGTGGGTTGGTTTTTTTTTTGTATTGTTGTTGCTATTGTTGTCTGCTTTCTTGTCATTTACTGTATGTGTGACACTGTTTGACCCATCAGTGACATAGACTTTCAAGGTTCTTCCCACCGGGAGCTTGTAGTCTAGTGATAAGTTCTAAAAAATAGTCAAATTCAGAGGAAAGTTGAGTTTTCGATGGAACGTTCTGAGCAAATTCGGATAAGTGACACCCCAAAAAAGAGCTGAGCACAAGACCTGTGACTGAAATCCCAGGCCCATAATGCTACAGGAACCGGAAATATCTTTAAGGTGCACTTTATGTAGAGTTGCTGGCATCTCTAAAGAGAAAGCGGAGAGTTGATGCAGCCTAAACTACTCAAGGCAAGCCAAAAGACAGTTGCCATTCTGTCTGCTTTACTCTCTGGTGAGGTAGTCAGCCACTTTCTGAGATTTATGTATCTCTCATCATTTCTTTCATTTTCCCCTCATTCTCTGAACATCTAGACCCAGACACTGCATCAAACACAGTCTGGTTAGTGGTACCACCTGCCATGGAGAGATTACCCCAACTAAGCAACTACTAACAGTTTGTATGTGAGGTGGTCTGGAAGTCGTTTGTTATTGTTATTTACTGGTTCATATTGTGATAAATTATCAAAGTATGGAGAGTCTGCAGTCTAGAATACAAAAATGTTCTCTCTATGAAATAGAAGTTACCCCTACTCATCTTCTGTCATGAGCCACCCTGTGAAGAACTAAGGAAGCCCAGATTCTCTAGTTTCTGTTCTGCAATGAGAATAAAGCAAAGAAACAAAATGATTGGCTGCCACGCCCCCTTTGGTAATGGCTGTTAACTAAACGTTAAGAATATTGACTAAAAAACATTGCAATTCAGAGGAAATAGAGAAGGGTGATTTTGAAAATGACTGAAGGCTTGAATCAGTTATTTTACTTTTGTTCCTCTACAGTGTTCAGTTGTGGATCATTAAGATCACCCCCTTCCATATTTGGTCTTGAAGAACAGAACAAGCACCTTTCCTTACTCACCTTGGTAGTTTCCTTAGTCTAACAATATTGGCAGCGTGTGTGGACAGAATATGAGCATTTGAATAAAAGTAACTCCACTCACACCTCAAGAGAAAATTGTTAGGAACATTAGAGTTGTTTGGATCAATACAGTACTTTTCTAATTTTGTAAGCTACAAGCAAAAGATTAGCTATATTATCACCCAAGCAGGCGTTTCTGGAGGTGCCTACTTCTGTGTATTAGAAATCACGCATATATAGCAGTAAGAGCTAAAAAGTGTCCTGCACTGTAGTGTTATAAACACGCAGAAAAATCTTTATAATGTGATAGGTCATGAGATTGAGGCAGGAACTAATTTTCTGAAGATAGCAAGATTGTAACAGAGGTTAAAGTTGATTGTCATGTTGCTCAAAGCTTCTGTTATGCCTAACATTCCTGTATGTGCAGATCATGTATCCAAAAACTCACACATCTGACCACTTGGCAACTCTTTATTAACTGTCATCAGACAAGCATAACATCCAGACATCCATTCTGTCTTTTCAGCTTTTCTATGCCTTAGAAGTTTCCTTCTTTCTGACTTGAATGGTAGCTACTTCGTAGCACCATATATACACTCAAACAGGGGGCCCCCCCAGACCACAAAACCTGTTTCTTGAGAATCTGGATATTTTACTTTTGTTTTCTTGTCTGGCATAATGAATTGGAGGCCAGCATAGATTACATGTGACTGTGTCTCATACATAATCTCAACAACAACAAATTTTAAAAAGTGTGGGGGCGGGTGTGTTGTTGTAAAAATATAAAAATAATTAAGAGTAACGGTGCCTTTTACCCCGCTAGCTCTGTACCTCGGTGCCCCAAGATATCTGCTAGATATCATGGTGGAAACACATCCCAGCCGCACACTTTCCTACACTCAAACCCTCACATAAAGGAACACACAACACAATAATCTTAGATCCAATTGGTAAGATATAATTGCCCACTTAAACATACAAAGCCCGGTACCATCCACCCTTAAGAACATTAATAACAACCTGTAAATAAACAGAGCGGAATCTTAACATCACCTGCCCTCTTGTCCTGCCACAGCTTCTCCCCTCTCTCCGTCTTCTGTCTCTGTTCCAGTCTCCTCCTCTTCCTTCAAACTTCTCTCCCACCCATCCTTCCTTCTCCTCCAATGACAGGCCTCCTTCTATCCTGTACCTGCCTCACCTGTGACATCATCCTACATGGGGGAGGGGGAGGTCGCAAGGGAAAAACACATTGTCCCTTTTCAGATGATGGAAGAACAGTACCAGTAGTTACCTGTCACTGAGTCGAGGCTGCTTCCTGTATGTTTATTGTATATGGAAGTCATTAGTCCTATTGCCGTGACTCAGCTAAGGCAGCACAGTTGCAAAGAGGATTGAGGGGAGATTTGAAGTCCAGGCAATAGGACTCTGCAGCTCATTCCTTTAAGTCACTGCTTTATGACTCAGCCTAATTAACCAGATTTACTCTAGTTTCCGAAAACTAGTTGGAAAAACCTAAATCTGAATGGCCTTTGTATGCTGTAATAAAGGATTAACTTTTACCCGGTCATCAAAACTGTCCTGGAAGTCTTCAGAACACACAGAAACGTGGTTCCCGTTTCCTAATGTAAGTGGGAAGTATAGGGCTTTTGGAGGTTACTGAAGCAGTCGCTTTCAAACTCCGCTTCAGGGCTTCCTGAGAATGGTATGGACACTAGCCTGGAGTTTTGGCTTCAGTAGTCAGGAAGCCTGAGAATTTACATTTCTCCTAAGTTCCCAGGTGACTAATACTACTGATGAGACCACAAAACAAGAAAGTCATTTAGAGCTCATAAGTATTTAGACTATGTCTTGAGAAGATTGTCTGAAATGACAGGATGTGAATAGTCTTAAAGAGTAAGTGAAAAGACATAATACATTATAGCTTAGTATAAGATATTTTTAATCTTATTTTAATTTTAATTATGTATAGTTGTTTGTCTCCTTGTTGGGTTAATGTGCACTGAGTTGCAGGTGCCCTTGAAGGCCTGAAGGTATTGTTCGATCCTGTGGAATTAGAGTTGCAGATGGCTGTGAGTCACCTGATGCGGGTGCTGGGAACTAAATTCAGGTCTTCTGCAAGAGCTCTATTTCTACAGCCTCCTTTTTCTTTTTTTCTCATTTTTTTTCCCCACAAAATAAAATACAGGTGTAATAGCAGTATGGAAGGAAAGAGGGTTTGTTGTTCTTACTGTTGTTGTTGATGATGATGACGAGGACTCAGATTGGTTTGGTTTTTGTTGTTTTTATTAGTTTTGAGACAGTTTCATGTCATCTAAGTATTTGCTATTTTGCTGAAGGATGAATAACCTTGAACAGTGCAATCTTCTCAGTGATTCTCTTGCAATTCCTAGTCCTGGGATTATAGCCCTTGGTTCTTGATAGTGGAGAAAATGGTCACAACTGTGCAGAGGAAGATGACCTTTAAGGGTGATAGATTGGCATGGAAGAGGGGACCGATAGTGTTGGAACTGACACTGTGGTAGCAAATGAGACTGGACCATAGGTAACAGAAGTACCGCTTACCTATTCTAGATGGAAGGAAGGTTAAGATGAGAGCTAGAGCAAGCGCATTTTTACAGTATGGATAAGAAGTAGAGAGTATTAATACCCCATACAAACGTAGAATAATGAAGTATCTCAAAAAGGATGAAGGGTAGAAATTGGCCTTTTGAAGTTTTAAAGCAGACAAGGGACAGATAAAAAGCCCTGCTGTCACACCGAGGGCCATGCAACTGGACATCTAATCCTGAATACTCTGCATGGTTTCCATCCCTCTCCCCACACTACTGCTGAAAACAGATGACAGTCAGGGTAATTATAATTCAGATATAATATTAGATGATAAAAAATCAGTGAAATGGAACCTGAGACAGCGCTAAATCACTGTGTCCTTTCTAGTGAACCACGGACTGCTGTAGGTCGGTGCGTCTCAGCCACTAAGCAGTTGTATTTTGAACTTTATAGTTAGTGACACGCTCAGTATTGTTTGGTTTTAATTACCTTTATTGACAATAGATAGATTTCCCCGACTTAGATGTTGATCGAGCTATCCTTGAGTGGTGAGTGAGGAAAGCAGTAAGATTGTGCAGAGTGGAAACTATAGAACTCGACTGCAAACCATTGGTTCATCAGGAGTAGAAGTTTAGTTTTAATTTGGTGTATGTGTGTTTTATAAGGCTAGAAAAGTCTAACAGAATTGGTGCCATTGTAGGGTAGATACCTAGAAAATGTGGGTAAAGGGCAAATCATCATTCTCTGCCATGCTGGACAGGTTAGGCAAGTACACTATGGATTCCTTTCCTTTAGAACTGTACATATAAGCACCATATGTTGCACAATGCTTAAGTCCAGTTAGGCATGACTCTCTCTTCAAAGGTTCTTTCTTTATGATGAAAACTATTTTTCAGTTGTGCCTAGTGTCTACACTAAAGACCAAACTTGAACTGTTGCTTAAATTGAAAATCAAAGAAACTGTTTTTATGAGGGCGGTATTTTTAAAAGAGCCGTTCAGGTCAATGATTGGAATTCACAACTATCCGACGTCAACATTCTCATTAAAGACAAAGTAGTAGTGAATGTCAGACATCCCAAGCACAGGAGCTGGGTCAATTCATTCTAGCACCCAGCCGGTGTTCTCAATGTTCTCGTCAGCAGTGCTTTGCTTTTCATATAGTCTAAGCAGAATGAACACTTCACACTACTCAGGATACCAGCAGGTGGCGCCCAGGAGACCGCATAGGCAAAATAAGAATCTCTTAAAAAAAAAAAAAAAAACAAAAAACAAAACCTGTATTCAAACGTTAGTAGAAAATAACAAAACAATTGTTTTAACTGGCACTGTTGTAGAAACCAAGTAATCCAATATCTAGAACCCAAGTGTTTGGGATTTTCTAGGTCACATAATTGCCTTTTCTCTTTCCACTTTACTGTCATTTCTGCCACCAAGGCATTTTCTTTTAGCTTGGGAATGTAAAAATCACAGAAAACCTGACTAAAGCCTTACTGGAAAATTGGAAAGATAAAATCTCTTAATGCAGAGAAAAGAAATAGATTTTAAAAATACTCGTGGTCTAATGTATGTATCTCATTGTTGTCCTTTGGTGGCCCATATGGGTGGTTCCCCAAAAGACTGTAACAAGGTGGAGGTACATCTGTCCATCCAGGCAATGTTCTAAAGTTAGTGTAGCTAATCTAAGCAGAATGGATGATACGTAGACACTTGTGCCCTGATTTAGGACAGGGAGCATGAGACCATGGTCAACCCCTGGAATCAATGACAGGCTCAGAGCAGGAAATGTAATGCATTAGGCTCCTTTACCTCTGTGACAAATGTCCCCACACACTCTGAGGAGTTCATCTTTATCACACTGTGGAAATTCTAGGTCAGCGCTCCCAAGCAGAAGCTTATTCTTCATTTTCAGAAACTATCTTTCTTTTCTTGCTTTGTTTTCATTTTTTTTCTCTGTATATCCCTGACTGTCCTAGAACTCACTAGTATTCTAGGCTGGCCTCCAACTCAGATTCACCTGCCTCTGCCTCCTAAGTGCTGGGATTAAAAGTGTGTACCATCACTGCCCAGTTTGAAAAATATGTTTATAGTCAATTATATTTTAACTATGTGTATTAGTAGTTGTCTTAATTCTATGTCTGCCCACTGCATGTGTTCTTGATGCCAACAGAGTCCTCTTATATCCCCTGGAATTGGAGTTACAGGTGGCTGTAAGCTGTTTTTGTGGTTGCTGGGTACCAAACCCAGGTCCTTTGCAAGAACAGCAAGGGCTTTTAACTACTGAGCCATCTCTCCAACCTATAAGTGAATTTGTATTGAAATATACTATATATACTATTTGTGTTTGTTGGCATGATTTGAGACCATTTATGTTTTGGGGTTGGTTTAATTTTAATTTTCCTCTTTAATCTTTTCTTAGGTGTACTGATGTCTACAGACTATGAGCTTTCAGAATCTCTGGAGAGAGTACAAAGTTCTGATTGTTATGGTACCTTTAATTGGGTTCATACATTTGGGGTGGCACAAAATCAAAAGCAGCCCTGTCTTCCAAATTCCTAAGGACGATACCACTGAGCTGGATAGTCTGGGGCTTGCAAGTCCACCAAAGAGCCAACCCTAGGAGAAGGAGCAAGCTTGCAGTTTTCAGGTAAGTTCCATTAAATCTGGTCAACCACGTGTTATTTCCCAGGATTGGAACTTATTTTTTAGTGCTCTGGAAAGAAAAAGACCAAACTGAAAAGTTACTGTTTTTGTTAAGATATATACATATCTTAACAAAATAGCCCATGATTTTTTAAGATAAAAATAGGCATAGTTGTAGTTCAAAATTATCTTCTATGAATAGAAATCACTGAATTCAAGAGGATGTGATTATATAATTCAAGCCTAATCCTTCATTCATAATTCCAAAATTAGAAAAGTTTTAAAAAGCAAAACATTTGTTTGAATTTTAGGTGTGGAGATAGGGGGCTGCTTCTGACTGTCCTGCAGCAGCTATGATTTGCCTCTTATGCTAGCAGAGGCGTGGTTTTGCCAGCTGCAGATGGATTCTGCAAGTGTGTGATGTTTGGAATTCTGGGAACTTCTCAGAGAGCATATAAATGCTAGGGTCCCAGAAGGTGGGGTTGATGGTTCTCTGTGGGTAAGGGGGGTGTCTGCAGTTTGTTCGTGTTCATGCTGAAAGAAGAAACAAAAGGAAAGAAATTAGATTCAGGGATCTCTCTCTCTCTCTCCTTCTCCCTCTCCCTCTCCCTCTTCTTCTCCCTCTCCCTCTCCTTCTCTCCCCTTCTCCCCTCTATCCTATCCAGTGTTACAGGGTGAAACTAGGTTGGGGGTTGGGGGGAACAAAGTAACAAAGAACAGCTAAGCATTTGTCAAACTCCTTTAGCAGCAAAACCTGGTTTTAATTGACTTGAGGCAATTGGAAATACTTTTTCCACTTAATCCTAAACTTTAGTTTCTCTATAGAAATGCCTTTCTTTCTGAGAGTTGTGCTGATTGTGATATATACTAACTTTTGTTTATTAAAGGGCAGGGTGTAGTAGCCCACACCTGTACTTCCTGCTGCCTATGAATGTAAAGTTTCTGTTGAGCTCTGTATACACTGATAATATAGATGAAGGAGCTCGTTTCCCTTACAGTACGCCGATTTACAAAATAGGCTATGGAGTACTGTGGTCCATGGGCTTAATTTACCGACTATTGTGATGGTCCAGTCCATCTTGTCACTGGGGTACCCACTTATGCTGCTCAAATTCTGTACTATTTCTTCCCTGCTTCAATTTTACCTCCTCAATTAGTCACTGACCCAGAATGCATTTATCCAGAAAGGTAGAGGAGCATTTAGCTAACTGCCTTTCAAATGCACACATTTATCCAGAAAGGTAAAGGAGCATGCTAACTGCCTTTCAAATGCACACATTTATCCAGAAAGGTAAAGGAGCATGCTAACTGCCTTTCAAATGCACACATTTATACAGAAAGGTAAAGGAGCATGCTAACTGCCTTTCAAATGCACACATTTATACAGAAAGGTAAAGGAGCATGCTAACTGCCTTTCAAATGCACACATTTATACAGAAAGGTAAAAGAGCATGCTAACTGCCTTTCAGATGCACACATTTATCGAGAAAGGTAAAGGAGCATGCTAACTGCCTTTCAAATGCCTAAGTTGGCGATTTGGGTATTTGGTGTCAGTTTCACTTGTGGTGCGTGTACTCCATCACCATTTTTGCAGTGGTCAGTTTCCCTTCTTGTATCTTTCTGGGTTGGTAGTCATGTTGTTGGATTTGACATTACCTGGATACTCTTTGGTAGTATGCTTAGGGGAAAGCTCAGCTTGAATATTTTTTTGCCTCAGACCTAAAATGAGTCTTTTTTACAAAGAGCCCTAATCTCTGTAGGAGAAAGTTGTCTGCAGTCATATTTCTAGTAATATTTTACATTAATTCTCTTGATTTAGAAGGCAAAGTTTTATTGAAACTTTCAGTCATCTATAGCTGAAGGAAAAAAAAACCATCCACCAGACATGTATTCAGGAAAAGTCAGGAGCATACATTTGATGCTAACTTTTGGAATGGTAAACCACATTATTAGATTAGAGTGGGTGGGATGGTACTTACAGTAATTCTCATATCTGTGAGGAGAAGGCAAGAGGGTCAGGAGTTAAATGTCACCCTTGACTACATAGGACATTTGAGGATGGCCTGAGCTACATGGGACCCTGTCTCAAAAAAAAAATAGGAACATGATTTTATTAAAAATAATTTCTATTGTTAAGATTTTGCTGAATCGAAAGTAACCATTGAAATAATTCTCAAATCTTGACCTTGATAAGTTGTCAGGATTTCATGCCTCACAGCATGAAGTTTACTGGCTTATGCTTGCATAGACTGCTACTGCATATGTGCTTCTCCACCTGAATGTGTGGTGCTCAGAATCGGACAGGTCATGATCCCCTTTTCTCTTGATCATCTAGGACATTCTTTAGGAATTTTGTATCTATTGGCATTGAACAACATTTTTGGAGAGCATTAGTTAACTAGGGACTTATGATTGACTAGTAGATAAAACTAAAACTTAACTCTAACTTTAACCAAGTCATTCAAGCATAATTTGTATACTAATACAGTTGTATTGCAGATTGATTCAACTAAATGCAGACTGTGCTAATGAGTTTATGCAGTAGGAATACTACTAGCAGCTACTGATTTAGTTTCTTTTCCTGTTGCTTTAACAAAATATCCTAACAAAATTAAGGGGAAGCGATTTGGGGGTGGGGGGTGCTTACAATTTCAAGCTACAGTTCTTTATTGTGGGAAAGCAAATGGCAGGAACTTAAAGTGCCTAGCCTTCTGTCCATAGTCAAGAGCACAGAACACTAGTGCCTGTTATACACACACACACACACACACACACACACACACACACACAGTGTGAGTGTGTGTGTATGTGTAATTTTTTTTTTTTCTAGAATTCTCTCCTTACCACCTACACTACAGGTCTCTCACTAATTGAGTAATTGCCCCATTGAGTTTCCCTTCACGGTGACCCTAGAATCTGTCAGCTAACAGTTAAAACTAATTATCATAGCTATCTTGCTGTCATGTTATGTATAAGCATGATTTGATCTAAATACATTCGTGTTGAAGCATAGTTTCAAAGCCAAACAATGATTTTTTTTTTAATTACACTAAATAAAGAAATTTAAAAAATGGTGGGTTTTGTTTGTTTGTTTGTCTTTAAGGTCCCGGGAGAACAAGGCCTTAGGTTTGGTTTTTTTGGTTGTTGGTGGGGTTTTTCCTAATTGAAAAATAATTTTTAATACAATATGTTATGATCATGGTTTCCCCTCCCTTCTCTCCCACATCCTCCTTAACTCCCCACTCTTCCAACTCAAGGCTTTCTCTCAAAACAAACAGGAAAAAAGAATAAAATTAAACAAAGAACAAGAAACATACATGCAAAAACATATACAAACAAAACCCAGAAAAACATGAAGTAAGAGACCATAAAATAAAAGATCAGTAAAGTTTTTTAAAATGCAATGTGAGACAAAACACACACACTAATGAATTCTTTTTCTGTTGGCCATCTGCTAGCCATGTGGTTTGTGGAGCTCTCAGAAAATCTAGTTTTTCCTTTAAAAGCAGTTGTCAGTTGGAGATAGCTTCTAGGTTGGGAATGGGAGCTTATGTCTACTTCTTCTTCGTGCTGGAACCCCATTTATTTTGGACCTGTGCAGGCCCTGTGTAAACTGCCACAGTTGCTATGAGTTTATGTGGATACCAGTACTATTATGTCTGGGAGATATTTTTCTTGGAGTCATCCATCATCTCTAGCTCTTACAATCTTTCTACTTCCTCTTCCATGTGGTTCCCTAAGCCCTAAAGGGAAGGAGTTTGATGAAGATTTCCTGTTTAGGATTGAGTGTACCAAGGTGTATCATTCTCTGCACATTTTCCACTTGTGAGTCTATAAGGGTTTTCCTCTAGGTTCAGTATCTATTTTCAGGTTATGACCACTTTGCAGTGTTAGGCATGGGTTCCGTTTTATGAAATCCAATCTTACAGTGTTTGTACCACTAGTATACCAGCAATAATTCAGGCAGGACAGTATTGTATGTCAAAGGGTTTGTAGCTGGGTTGGTGTTTACTCTTCTGGCATTGTGCAGAACACCTAGTGTTCTAGTATCATGAACACTAACAAGGTGGAAAAGCCTTAGATTTCTAATGTGCCATTTTTTCTAGAAGCAAAGGAGTATTAAGTCCATTGGGTTCCCTTTCTCACTTCCAGTATGCTTCTGACAGTTAAAATTCTCTTTCTAAAATGGAGCAGAGTATTAAAATTATTAAACTTACTGCCTATAAAATATTTTGGAATTATTCTAAAATTTTTAATTTCTTATAGAAAGAAGCAACTGAATCTGAACTTGATAATAAAAGAAGAAATGAAAAACCCCAGTTGGATTAGAAAGAACTGGCTTCTTGTGGCTGGGGTGACTTTTGTAGGCGTCCATCTTGGAACGTACTTAATACAGAGAGCTGCGAAAGAGTCTGTGAGGTCTCAGTCCAGAGACAAACAAAGGAATATTGAAGAATGAAGCAAAATAAATACTTGGAATTATTAATGTCTTTAAATTCATCTATGCGGTTATTGTCTGAAAACCACTTGATTTTGTAGCTGGTAATGCTGCATGTACAGACCTTCATACCTGGAGAATAGTCTTTAATGTTCAAATACTTGACATTAAAATAAAACGAAAAACTTGTGAACAAACTAAAGGTGCCTTCACAACTTACACCTGAAGCAGGATGTCTCGTTTAGAAGCTAAGAAGCCATCATTGTGTAAAACCGAACCATTGACAAGTGAGAGAGTCAGGTCTACACTTTCTGTCTTGAAAGGAATCATAGCCTCATGCTATGGCCCTTCAGGGAGGCTAAAGCAGCTGCACAATGGATTAGGAGGCTGTGTGTGTACAACTTCACAGTCCTCATCCCTGCTTCGAAACCTTTCGGTCACCCATCCCATATTAAAGGTCCTAACATCATCTGTGCAGAATCACGTGTGCTGCTTCAGTGACTGCGGCTTATTCACAGCCATTCTGTGCTGCAACTTGATTGAAAATATTCAGAGAATAGGTTTGACACCCACAACTGCTATTAAATTAAATAAATACCTCTTGGGTCTCAGTACCAGTTATCTCAAGTCTGAAGCCTGTAGTTGTCGAATCCCAGTTGACTTCAGAAGTACACATATCTTCCTCAACTTGGTACACAGTATCTTAACCAGCAAACCAGCCTGCATGCTTACCAGAAAGGAAATAGATCACATAGGTGCTTTGATTTTGAAAGCTTTTTTGCTTACAATTCCAGAAAGTGCAGAAGAGCGAATGGTTTTAGGGAAGAGTATAATTGTTCCCTTAAAGGGCCAACGAGTAACAGATTCTACTGTATTACCTGGACTTCTTATTGAAGCATCAGAAGTTCAATTAAGGAGATTATTACCCACCCAGAAGTCAAGTGCCCTTAGGGTGGCACTCTTCTGTGCATCTTTATCTGGAGATTTTTCTAATGCTGGAGAAGGAACCTTGGTGGTCCATTACCAAGTGTCCCTTGAGAATGCAGTTTTAGAGCAGTTGCTTAATCTAGGAAGACAGCTAGTCAGTGACCATGTAGATCTTGTCCTGTGCCAAAAAGTCATACACCCATCTTTGAAACAGTTCCTCAGTGAACATCAAATTATTGCCATCGACAGAGTTGGAGTGACTCTGATGGAACCTCTGAGCAAAGTGACAGGTAAAAAGTTCTCCTGGCTTTTGCCCATTACAGTTAATGTATTGCCCTTTCTGAGCAAAGAGGTTTGGTTTATGTCACTGTTAATACTTTAAAATTTTTTAGAAGCCACCAACCTTACAGCATTTGTCTCATTTCTGGAGGCAAAAATTGTTTCTGAGAAAACGTCCCATTACCTTTTTACTAAAAATTTGAAAGGTGGTGGCCGTTTCCAACCTCAGGTATGGTCTGCTGTAATCTAACCCTCAGCTATTTTATAGGCATTTGAGAAGTCTAACATAATTATAAGGTCTTTAATGTTGTACACACAAATTTAAAATTCACAGAGTTTTTAAATCCTGTTACATTCAGGAGATGATTTTTCTGGCTGGAATACTTCGTTTTCTTCACTTTTATCATAATTCTAAGAAATTTCTGTACTTATGCCCAAAGTTCCTAATTGGGGACGAGGGGTAGTATATATATCAAGACGTTTACCAAGAACATCTGTAGCTGGGTTCTTGAGATCAAAAGGCACCTGTTACTGTCAAGGCTACTAATACCCTGGCCCTCAGACCTTTAAAATTATTTGGTGAGTTGATACTTGGAATAACAGTCACAAAGCCAGCAGGCAAAGCACACATACATAGTTAGGACAAAAGTAAGTTGAAGAGTTCCTGATGTGAGTCACTTCTCAAATCAATGTCCCTATAACTGCACTGACAAACCATCAGAAATTATCAGTTACATTCATATTGATTGCAATGGTTGCCTTTTGTTGAGCAAGGTCCACCTATGGTTTTGGGCTAGTCATAAAGTCATAACCACATGCTATCACTCCTGCCTTGTTAATTACAACCCACTGAACTAATTAAAGTTCACTAAAAACCATGCATGCCAAATGGGTACTGTCAGCCTAATGACTGTCAAAATGAAAGTTACTAAGAACATGCAGATAATTATTTGGAATTCACTTTTTATGTTGTAGGACAGATCTAAATTGTCTACTAATTTGCATTAGTCTGGCTGTTTCCAGCTTACTTAACCCAGTAAAATGGGTATTCTGCATTTGTAAATTAAAGTATGGAATGTTTTCCCATAGTACTAGTGCTTGTAAACAGGCACTGGTTTTCTGCATTAGTCCAAAGTTGTTACTTAATTCAGATACCTAGAACACAAAATGAAAATTCCAACTCCTAAAGTTTTCTGCTATCTGGATATGGTAGTACATACCTAATTCCAGCACTTGTGAGGAAGAGACGGGATTATCAAGATCCTCAGTCCCTCACCTACGTAGCAAGTTCAAAGACAGCCTGGACTAACTCTCAAAAAAAAAAAAAAAAAAATCTGGACTCCAAAAAAGTGAATTGCTATAAGTTTTGATGTTCAAATGTTAAGTATTATTTCTTATAGAACTTGGTGTACATTTCTTATATAACTTATCTACCTTAGAGATTTTGCACATATTCAAATCACCTTTATTCATATTTTAACTTGTGATCTGTGTAAAAATCAACAAGTCAAGAACAGTGTAGTGAAACATATGTGTTCTGTTCTTTGGCACTTGTGTACCTATTTACATTTAAAACAAAAAGCTCCTAGGCAAAGTAGGGAAGGGAGTGGCAGTGACCTAAAGAGAGCTAAATGACTTCTTTTAAAAAGGACTTTTCCCACCCTTTTTCAAAATTAATGAGGTCCTTAATGTGGTTTTGTTTTTGTTTTTGTTTTTTAACTCTTAAGTAGGGATCTCTTTCCAGGAGCCTGGATTTCCTAAAACTCTAATCATTTTTTGGAGTGCCTTTTCCTGAAAATACATAATAGCTTTTAACAGATGTTCAGATAGGTCTGTCAACCTAATGACCATCAAAATCAAAGTTACTAAGAACATGCAGATAATTATTTGGAATTCATTTTTATGAATGTATAAAGAATGTATACATATATAAGTATGTAGCTTAGTGGCAGAGCATCTGCCTAACCTTGGCATGGCTGGGATAACAACACACATAAACATATGCATATTGCATACAATTATATGAATAAAAAAATCCAATATATGCATACACATACAATTAAATGAATAAGTAATTCCAATCTGCCTAATCACTGTTATTGGCCCCACTATGAATAACATTATCCCTGGTCAGGAATTCTTAGACAGTATAAAGCTGAGAAGGCAAGCCAAGCACTAGCATGCGTGCATCTTTCTGGTTCCTGATATAGGAATGGCTGCTTTGAGCTCATGCTTCTTTAACTTCTCTACCGTAATGAACTGTGTTCCAGGGGAACCCTTTCTTGCTTACATTGCTTTGGGTTACAACAATGGAAAAGTAACTATGACAAAATCCATAACAAAAATAGCCCAAACAAGCAAAGGTGGCCACAGGTACATTTGTAATTCAGCATTCAAAAGGCTGAAAGGAGGATTATTGCACGTTCATCTTGGTCCACATGGTGAATTCCAGGCCAGCCAGGACTACCTAGCAAAATGCAATGCCAAAAAAGAAATGGAGGAGAAAAAGGAGGAATAATATATCATTTAAATAGTGGAATGTACATTTCAGAGACCCAAGAAGATTCATATTTATCTTATATTTCACATATTTCATATTTTTAATAAACTTTGGTGCGGGCCCTTATACTAGGTAGGAATTAATGTTTGTTGGTTTGTTGATATTTGTTTGAAGGGTCCCATCTTTGCTGATACAGTTGATTTTTTTATACTTTACAAAAATAGGAGCAACGCCTATTGGTTCCCTGTACCCAATAGTTTCTACTACTTATGGAAGTGTGAAAGATGTGCGCTCTGCAAGATTTGGCTCCAAACATTTTTTTCATCTTCTTCCTAATGAGGCGACCATCTGCAGCTTGCTTCTCTGCAGCAGAAATGACACTGCCTGGGAGGAGCTGAAGGTAGGTGGATTCCAAGTCCTACATCATGGACTTTGTTCTTTGTAAATTAAAATCGGTACCTTTACACTACTGAGATATCTGAGTGAATAAAGGCACTGAATACCAGGCCTAATAACCTGAATACAATTTCCAGAAGTCACATGATGGGAGAAGACAACTGACTCCCACAAATTGTCCTCTGAGCTCCACACTTGTACCACAGTACATGTGCATACTGACCTATGTATACACAAGACAAACATAACATTTTTAAGTTGCTATGAGAGTGTGGTGTGGGTTGTGTACTAGTGTAGGATCCCAATTTTAATGTATGTATTTCTTAGCTCACAATTTTAATTTATTTATTTCTTAGCTCACGTGTCAAACAGCAATGCATGTCTTGCAGTTAACAATCAAGGAACCATGGGTTTTATTGGGAGGTGGCTGTGTGGAAACACACTTGGCTGCATATATCAGACACAAGGTAAGCTAAACATCCTCTATACATTATTTGACTTTTCAGCAATTTTTATTTTGTGAGACAGTGACCAAATAATAATATCCTAGAAACCTTTGATATTTAGTTTTTCAAAACTCAGATAATGTGGTTGATTTCAAGAAAATAATGCTTATAAATAAAAGAGGCTAAATTGATTGTGTTGGTTATCGATGAATCTAATCTAACAAATGATCATGTTCTTTGAGCATTGTCTATGTGTAAGGCATGTTGAAGCTGACATTATGTTATTGGGAATTCAGAAATTCTGCAGCTTCTGAGGTTCTAATGCTCAAAATCAAAGGGCAATATAACTTTAAACAGATCTCAAGCATTTAGCTGATACAAAAAGTACTTCATCATTTTCCCTGGTGTACATTATTTGTTTGTTTTTAAGTCATATAATTGCCCTTTGTATATTTAAAGAGTGACCACTGATTAGCCATTTAGAATAAGCTGATGAAAGGGTCAATTCCTTCATTCTGGTCACATGACTAAAAATATACACTTTTATTCTGGCCAATCATGTTAAGGTCCACAGCCTAGCCAAGCCAACCAGCATTATTGCCAAACCCTGAGTAATAAAGGTCACTAACTTTATGAACAAGGTTTTGCTCAAGTATCCTATTTTTCTGAAGCATTTTTGTAAGTGTTGCTTTTCTTTCCTCAGATGAAGGGATGAGATGAGAGCCATAACCAAGATATGCAAATACGTGGCTTGGTCCATGCCCAGAGCATTTCTTTATCTATTCTAACTATCCTTAGGCCTAGGCCTGGAAGCTTCTAGCCTCTGTACAATCTAATCTTCTAAGCTAACTGGTTCAATCTGGCTTCTCTCAGCTTCTGTCTGAATTGCTCTGCTTGGCCTCATACTAACATTGGCAATATGTTCTAATCGTCTGGGTCTTCCTCATTCTATGGCTTGTTCTGTCTTCGCCGTTGTCTAGCATGTTCTTTTTTCAACCTGTCTGTGTAAAACTGCCATACACACACACCATACCCCTTCTCTCTCTCTCAGCTCTTAATAGCCTCTATTCCTGTACTGTTTTCATGTGAGCCGGGCATATCCTGTCTCTAACTTATTCTGTCATATATTTCTCTGTTTCACCACTTTGTCTGCCCCTTAATTAGTTGTCACTTTCAAACATGGCTGCTTCCTTCTACAAGCTAACTTTGCCTTCACTGTTAGGGATTAAAGGTGTATACTAAGGGCATGTCCAGCCAGATCATATGTAATTTGTGGCAAGTCTGTATTCTAGCTGGATCGTATAGATGAAGAAGGTCTTTGGTGGTGATCCCTTGTCAGAACAGCCATGTTGCTGTATTGAAATTCCTCTAAACATTTTTATGTTAATTATGTTTTCACTGGTCTTCTTTAGGTTCATAATGAGGCAGAAGCTATTGTCAGAGATGATGGGTGTTCTCAGGCAGAGCTCCACATTGCTGCTGAAGCATTTTGCAGTGCTCTGGAATCCACCGCTGTCTCTTTGGAACATGATGGTGGTGAAATCCTCATTGACATGAAGTATGGACACTTTTGGTCATGTCCAGCAGATTCTGCCTCTGTAGGTAACTGGCCAGATCCACTGTCACGGTGTGGCTGTGGTTTATACAACAGCCAGGGAGAGCTCAGCTGGTCTGTCCTAAGAAGCACTTACCATCCTTTTGCACCACAAACCTGCCTTCCACAGGCAGCTTCTGGCTCAGTGAGTAACCTGACTGTAGACTCTTTCACTGCCAAGCTGAGTGGCCTACAGGTGGCTGTAGAGACAGCCAATTTGATTTTAGATCTTTCATATGTCATTGAAGATAAAAACTAACATAAGAGAACAGCATATATATGTATGAAACAGACTGGTTCAGGTATCTAAGAGAGCATATTGTTCTCTCCCAAAGGCCTGTTCTCCATAGGCGAACAGATGCTTTGTAAAAGTATGCTTATATACTTGTATACTTAAGGAAGATTATAGAAATAGAAATTTATAGACTAATAAAAATTCTTGATGCCCTTACATCATCACATCACCCCACTTTTGATGTCCTCACATTTAAGTTTGGAGGTTTACAAATACTAAAGATAGTATGTCACCCAGGAATATGGAGATTGCCCTGATGCTGCTTCTCCAAGTTGTTCCAACAAGGGTGACCTGTACTTTTCCACTGGCGGGATAGGAGTCTTCACTTCTCATGATAGCCATTGTAGTTCTGTGCATTTAGCTTTTGGTTAAACTTGATCCCTTCCTTGATGTTCCATTGCTGCTCTTGTTTTAAATATTGTATGAATTCGTTGGTATATTTTAATAAAATGATCTGTGTTCCCTAAAGTTTTATATAATCCTTACTAGGAAATACTGGAAATTAGCTGAGCTTGCAGTCTCAACTCCTCAGGAGGTCCTGGCAGGACAGTTGCTCTAGCGGCAGAGCTTGAACCCTGCCTAGGCAACGCAGTAAGACCCTCTCAGCATAAAAAGGTAGGGAGGGAAGTAGAAGACAACACTTCTCTAATACTTAAAGAAAATTATTCAAATTCTGAAGGTAAATCATAGCATAACAATCTTTTTTTAGGGGGGATATTTTATTTATTTATTTACATTTCAAATGTTATCTCCTTTCCCAGGTCCCCATTCATAAGCTCCCTATCCCATCCCTCCTCCCCATTCTTCTATGAGGGTGTTCCCCCTCCCAAACCACCTACCCCTTCCCACATCCCTGTCCTGTCATTCCCCTACCTTGGGGCATCAAGCCTTGGCAGGACCAAGGGCTTCTCCTCCCATCGGTGCCCAACAAGGCCATCCTCTGCTACATATGCAGCTGGAGCCATCAGTCTGTCCATGTGTACTCTTTGGGTAGTGGTTTAGTCCCTGGGAGCTAGTTGGTTGGTATTGTTGAGAATTCTTGATGAAAATAATTTCAAAGAAGGTGATTCTGGCAGAAATAGATGACAAAAAAAATAAATTAATAATAGGCACATTGTTGTGATTACAAGTGAGAGAGGAGCAAGAGAGATGGCTCAGCAATTAAGGTAACTGGCTGCTCTTCCAGAGGACCTGGGTTCAATTCCTAGCACACACATGGCAGCTCATAGCCATCTATCTGTAACTCCACTTTGAGGGAATCTGATACCTTTTCTTGTTTCCACAGGTACCAGGCAGGCATGTAGTGTACAGACACCCATGCTGGCAAAACACTCATACATGTAAACTAATAAGGATTGGGATGTGAGTATTGCCTTAGGGTGTATGTCAAAAGACAGAGCAGGAACCCCAATAGCTACAGAACAAGAGAGGAAAGGCAGTGCAGGAGAGAATGAAGTCAGTGACTGGTGTGGGACTTCTGGAGTCCTCACAGGACATAGAGCAGTCAATTTACCGATCTTAGTGACACACTGGAAGGAAGTTAAGGAAAGAGAAGAGAACCTGTCTGTTGTAGTAAAAAGGGGCAAATTAATCACCCTATGTTCCACAGAGTGTCCTGTCTTTGGTGTATGGTCCCTCAGCCCCCACCCCTCACCTCCCATGGACCTTCAACTTGCCTGTCATCAGGGAAGTTGAAGGGAGAATTTCTAGATAGGGACTGTGTATGACCAGGTACCCTGTATAATAACTTAAGAATCTAGTGGAAGACCCCTTCCCCATGGATTAAAAAGCCTTTCTTTTCCCAAGACCCACTTTGCAGGTTCTGGCCATCAAGAAAAATGAAACATGTAAGGAGGGTTCTGGACCTGAGAAGATGTCGATCATCCAAGACCTTTCAAAAGCGGGTCTGTTTCTCCTAGACCTTCCTCTTCCATATCCCCCTACCCTTGCCCCTATGGCCCCGCTAGGGCCAGTACCAGCCCCGGGATCCTCGGCCCATACAGTGCTGGGACCACTGTAACCCCCTTTACATGGAAAGAGGAGCCATGGGGACCTGAAGTTGGAGAGTCATCTCCCCTAATACTGTACCCTTGGGCACAGGGGTTCCCTTGGAAAAACAAGCAGTCATTGATGCAGGATTCCCTTTAGCCCAACCTGATTGGGACTTTAATGAAGACGAAAGTAGGAGCACCTTAAGGTCAACTGCCAGGCTGTGTTGGCAGGTCTCAAGTCAGCCGCTCAGAGGCCCACAAATTTGACCAAGGTACGTGAAGTTAGACAGGGATCAGATGGGTCCCCTGCTGCATCTCTAGTGCCGCTCATGGAGGCATTCCACCAATATACACCCTATGACCCCAGCAGGGAGGAGGACAAAGCTACTGTGAAAATGGCTTTTATAGACCAGGCTAGTAGTGCTATCAGGAAAAAGCTTCAGAGGCTAGAGGGACTACAAGGATACACTGTTAAGGAATTTAGTGCAGATTGCTGAAAAAGTCTACCATAACAGGAAGAGAGGAGGAGAGGGAGCAAAGAAAGAAAAAAGAAGAAGATGAAAGGGAGATGGAAAAAGAAAAGCACAGGAAAGAAATTTACAGAGAATCTTGGCTACAGTGGTTAGGGAAAGCAGAGAAGAGAGATTCCAACCAAAAAGAGACAGAAAACACCTTGAAAAGGACTAGTGCACATATTGCAAGGAGAGGAGCCCCTGGGCTTAAGAGTACACCAGCCAACAGAAGCCTGGGGTGGGAAATCCCGAGCCTTGGGAGAAGTGCCCCCCAAACAATGAAGGTGTTAGCCCTGAGGGAAGACAGTGACTAAGAAGAATGGGTTCAGATCCCCTTCCTGAGCCCACTTGAAAGTGGAGGGAAAACCAACCAATTCTTGGTAGATACTTGGGCCCAGTACTTGGACCTCCTCCAAGCTGATGAGCCATTCTCCAGCAAAACATCGTGGGTTCAAGGGACCACTGGGACTAAACAATATTCATGGTCTACTTGAAGAACTGTGGACCTGAGTGTGGGTCGGGTATCTTACTCATTCGTGGTCATCCCTGATTGCCCCTATCCCTTGTTCAAGAGAGGTTTGTTCTCCAAAATGAGGACTCAAATCCACTTCCTTCCCAAGAGCCTGCAATTGAGGGGGCCTGCTGGAGAACCTGTTCAGGTCCTTACTATTAGGCTGGAGAATGAATACAAATTGTTTGAGACTAAAACCCAAAAGACAGAGGATATTATGTGGTGACTGGAAAAGTTTCCTCTTGCTTGGACTGAAATGGCCAGGCTAGGACATGTGGGACTGCAGGACCCTCTGTATGTGGAGCTTAAGACCAGGACTGATCCGGTCTCCATGCACTAGTACCTGATATCACAGGATGCAGGAGAAGGTATTAAGCCTCACATTGACAGGATGCTACAACTGGGGGTCCTGTGCAAGTGCTGATCTGCTTGGAACACACCCCTGTTCCTGTAAAGAAGCCTGGTTTCAGGACTATCACCCTGTGCAAGATCTGAGAGATGGGAGCTTCTTGGCTAACGGCCAAGGGAAGGCTGGAGCTGTGGTGGTACAGCACGTAAACCTTCACAACTGCGCAAGTGCACAGGGCATTTATAAACAATGGGGACTCCTGACCTTGGAAAGCAGGGTCATCAAGGACAAACCAGAGATAGTTGCCCTACTACAAACCCTTTTAAACCAGCAAAAGTGAGTATAATCCATTGCCCTGGGCACCAGAAGGGTGAGGACCCCACAGCTAGTGGGAACCACTAGCAGGCCAAGTGGCAAAGGAAATATCAATGAAAGAAATAAAGACTATCTTCTTACCAAACCACCACCCAGGAGAAGAGAGCCCAGATTGGAACTTGAGAAATGGCTGGCCACTACCTGGGTATACTGATCATGAACTTAAGTTGAGTAAGGGGTATCCCACTATCTATTTGGACAAAAGTGGACACTGGAAGACACTGGAGGGAAAAACCATCCAATCAGAACATCAGACCTTTGAACTACTTACACAAATGCACAGACTTACCCACCTTGGTAGTAGAAAACTAGAACAGGCGATCAAGGGGTCAGGTGTCATTATTTTAAATCTAGGAAAACTAGCAGACATAATAGCTAGAAGTTGTGACGCTTGTCAGAAGGTAAATGCCTATCCCGCTAAGGTACCATCAGGAGAAAGGCTAAAGGGTAACATCCTGGGAAGTTTTAAGACCAGGGAAGTATGGGTGTAAGACCTCCTAGTCTTTGTGGATACTCTTTCTGGATGAGAAGCCTACCCCACCGATAGAGAAACCACACAGGTGGTCGTGAAGAAGATACTAGGGGAGATACTTCCTCAATTTGGTATGCCTAAAACATTGGCTCAGATAATGGGTCAGCCTTTGTTTCTCAGGTACCCCAAAGATTCCACATGAGTACCAAGTTGGAGATTGGGTATATGTTAAGAGGCATTGTGCTGAAAGCTTGGGAGCAAAGTGGAAAGGGCCATTCCTGGTGCTGTTGACCATCCCGACTGCTGTTAAAGTGGATAGAGTAACTGCCTGGGTTCACATAACTCAAGTCAGACCAGCACCTGCCCCTGATGCCCACTGGATAGCAGCCAGACACCTGAGCAAACCCCTGAAGCTCAAGATCACCCACCCTTCTGTAAGGCCAAAGAAACCATGAGATGGCTATGGCGTATCTTCCTTCCCCCGTTGAACCTCAGCAGTCCCCACAACCCTACCAAAGTGACTTGGCAAGTACTCTCAGCCACTGGGGATATAGCTTGGTCTACTACAGAGAAACATCTACCTTATACCTGGTGGCCAGACCTTGTCTTTGATCTCTGTAAGTTAGAGGTTGGCCTTGACTCCTTGGATATCACCACCCTAGAGACACAGGGGGAGGGAATTACCCGGATGTAGGGGACGAGGAACTTGCAAATCTAAACTGTGTTCCAGAAGCAGTCTTGGAGGGTGGAGGTTAGGGTGCATACAGGATGCATTGAGGATTGTCCTGCAAGAAATCACTATATGTGTGTCCCCCAAGGTGGGAGAAGCTGGTAGCAGACACATTACTGGGGGGGTGGGGAGGATGGGCAACCACTTTTTCTGTGCTACCTGGGATGTGAAACATTGGGAAGCACATACTGAAGACCTACCTCTTCATGGGATCTGATCACAATGAGGAGGAACCATACAGGAGCAGGGCTCGCTAAGAGCCAATGTGAGGGATATCAACCCTGAGGATTTAGCAACTAACCCTAATGCCACCTGTTCCTGTTGGCTTCATAATATGGCCCCACATATTATGAAGGAATAGCCTTCAATGGCTCGGTGACCTCATCAACCAATGTCTCACTGTACCAACAGAAGCAAAAGACCAAGCTGACCCTACAGGCTGTAATAGGGACAGGACTTTGTGTGGGTGAGGTCCCATCAACCCACCTCCACCAATGTTCACAGATCATAGCCACTAGTGACCCTCCCATCTACCACCTCCCCCCTCCAATATGGATGGTGGTCTTGTGCCTCAGGATTGCCCCCTGTGTGTACTCTACTATCCTGAACCAGTGGACTGGTCCAATTGATCCCAACACGTATTTACCACCCCTATGGAGAGCTTCTAGATGGATGGGACAGTACCCTCTATCAAACAAGAAGGGAACTCTTCATAGTGCTCACAGTGCCATTGCTCTTGGGGCTGGGGGTAGCTGGAGTGGCTATTGGTACCTCTTCCTTGGTGCTACAAGGTCACCAAAACCAGAACCTCAGGGCTGACATAGATCTGGATAATGAGTATCAAAAGAGCTTTCTCCCACCTACAAGAGTCTCTGACCTCTCTGTGGGAAGTGGTCCTACAGAATAGAAGAGGGTTAGATTTTCTGTTCCTCCAACAGGGAGGATTGTGTACTGCCCTCAGTGAAGAATGTTGCTTTCACATAGACTATTGGGGGGTAGCTAAGGATTCCAATGGCCAAGGTTAGGGAAGCCAAACGAGAGAGAGCGAGAGCGAGAGCGAGAGCGAGAGAAAGAGAGAGAGAGAGAGAGAGAGAGAGAGAGAGAGAGAGAGAGAGAGAGAGAGGAATCAAAGTTGGTTTTGAATCTTGGTTTCATTCCTCCCTGTGGATGACAACTCTAATCTCCACTTTATTGGGTCCCATTTTTATTTTGCTGCTTGCACTAACCTTTGGTCCTCGCATTATTAACAAGCTGATCACCTTTGTAAAGCTAGAATAAGTACTGTGCAGCTGATGGTTTTCAGGCAACAATATGAGTCCCTAAGATCAGGAGAGGAAGAATCTGAGCTAGCATAGCATTATTACCAAGAAAGGAGAGCTTCATGGTTGGAGCTCACACAAGAAAAAGAGGGAATGATCAGATTCAGCAACTCTGACCCAACCCTGAGATGACCCCAGGAAAGGGCATTAGGTCCCAAGGGACGCTTTCATGCTCCCAGCCCCAGGACAATTTCCCAGAAATGACTCTGACAGAGCACTTCTCAGAAAAACCGTAAAATGTCCTGGATGAAGGCCACCTGGACCCTCTGAGGAACGAAGAAGGTATTCTCCCAGGATGATCCCATATTGGCCCAGCCAGTCAACCAAAAGGTCAGCCTAACTACCCATCACCAAGTGCCTAGTTGCTGTTACTGTAATCTGCCCTCTAAAAAATGTATAAAAGGTGCTGTTAGACTTGGGATCACCTCCGGTGGCTTGCTTGAGAGACCTCTGAAGGTTAATCCCAGTGCACTGGAAAAATAAACCCCTTGCTTTTGTTTCAACCCCGTTGTCTCACTCAGGGTCTCCCAGCAGTTAAAGACCCTCTGGAGCTTTACAACATCCTAAACCCAGCTCCTAGTGGTATCTTTTCTTCCATGAATGAGAGGGAGAGATACTCTGTACTCTTTAGTAAAAAGTTGCCTGATTATTAAATAAAAATATAAAAAGCCATTGTAAAGTGGAAGTTTCTATTTTTATCATGTGATAAAACCTCACAAGGTAAACACCTTGTGAGGAAGACCTATGTAGCTTTTTCTTTCTTTTTTCTTAGTCAGGGCCTATGGAAGGACATGGGATATTTGAAGACACTATAAATTGGACTTCAACTGGACAGTGACAGGCACTAGCATAGCTAGCTTTGCAACACTCTGTTGGCCTCTTGTCTTTGTTTGAAAGAGGCACAGCAGAGAACTTCAGTCCCAGGCTGGTCCTGGTCACTCCCACTGACTCATGCCAATTCTATGGAGGCCTGGATATTTATGCCAACATTGCTGATTCCTGTTTGGTGACACTTTGGAACTGGACTGTTGGCACCTAACACTACTGACCTGAACAGCTGATATCCTGACAACAGAGATTGGAATTGCCTCAAAGAACTACTTCTAAACAAGTCCGCGTCCCCTTTTCCTATTTATCATCTTTCTCCCCTACCTGTGGATGGTGGGCTAGAAATGGGATGGAAGTATTTGAAACACCTTAGTACAAGTAGGCTTAGGGCTGGAGAGATGGCTCAGTGGTTAAGAGCACTGACTGTTTTTCTAGAGGTCCTGAGTTCAATTCCCAGCAATCATATGGTGGCTCACAGCCATTTGAAATGGAATCTGATGTCATCTGAAGACAGCTACAGTGTACTTATATACATAAAATAAAAAATAGAATTTAGAAACAAAAACAAACAAATAAAAGCCCAAAAGGTAGGTTTAAAAAGGTCTAAGCCTACACCATTGTATTGGGTTAGACTCCTGTACTGGGTCCCAACAGACTAGACTGAAGTTCAACAAGCTACATTAAGGTATGCTTATCAGTCTTTTCTGAAAAATTAGGCCCTTCAGCCTATTTCCCTCGATTCTTCCAAAGTGGACACAGCTGTAGGATGGTTTAAGTTTGGTTTAAGCTTTCATCTTTTGACCAAACCTCCCCATCACTAGGCAACATTACAGCACAACATTTTCCTTGGAGCCTCGGGATCAGGCCTATTCCACTTCTTGAGGATGCATCATAGTTAGGGGAAATGAAGGCAAGTTTTCCATGATCCTAAGGGGGGAAACAAGCAAAAACAAAGCAAAAAGCTTTTGGTTAAAAGCTTTGTGTCCCACTGAATTTAACCACAACTGTCTGTAACCACAGGCATGCAATTATCCAGTGAACCCTAATGGAGTCACCTGTGAAGACACATCTGAACATAATAACTCCCCTCACTTAACATCCTTCTGTAGCTAAGAGTACAACAGGAAGGGGTGGGGACTTCAAAAGGCTTTGTCCTACCTGTGACTGGCTGTTGACAAATAGAGTTTTGTGTGGGGCTTGTACAAAACAAAGCTGCTCTGAGTTCATGTTTGCAATAGCTGTGTTGTAACCTCCCTAGCTTCTGGGCTTACGTTCTTTTTAAAATATATGTGTACGCCTACGTGTCCCTGGGTGGCTATGTGCAGTGCGAGTACCCAAGGTATCTGAGTTATAGGCAGTTCTAAGCTGCTTGGTGTGGATGCTGAGGATCGAACTTGGATCCTCTGCAAAAGAAGTACCTGATCTTAACTGCTAAGCTGTCTCCCATATGTCTGCCATTCCATCTTCCTGTTCTCCTGGGATACTCCTTAAGTCTTAGAAGGAATGGTATAAGTAGACTCTTTAGGGATGAGCACGTAGCCATCCATTTTTCTCAGAATATTGAGTAGCCAAGAGCTTCTGCATTTACTGTCACGTAAAGAGAAGCATTGGTGATTAAGGCTGAGCAGCCTTTGGCTATGGGTATAATCATAGATGTCTAAGTACTAGAGAAATGGCACGGTGGTTTAAGAGCACTGTCTGTTCTCCCAAGGGACCTAGGTTCAATTCACAGTACCCTCATAGTACCTCTCAACTGTAACTCTAGACCTTGGGGAATCTTCTGCCCTCATATGGCCTCAGAGGTTACAGCGCACCTGTGGTATACAGGCAAGCACCTGTGGCATGCAGGTAAAACACTCATATACATAATATAAATAAGTTAAAAGTAGATTGTTTATAAGGCAACTTGCAAGCATGCCAATCTATGTAAGTAGCAGTAGTAAGATCTCCCCTCAGATGATCTCTCCACCCGTGAGTTTTTGGTTGGGATCCTAGCTGCATGCACAGCATCATACATGCTGTGGAATAGGCCTCAAAGCCAGAGTTCCTCCTGTCATGCAATCCTTGCATCGGTGGGCACATCTTCCTTGTAGTTTGGTATAGTTTGTAGGGTTCACAGTTGGGTAAGACAATTTGAATCCTTTCTCCCCTGGCAGGCTGCAAGGTACTTTCTGGCATCATGAAAAAGAGACAGGACGGAGGAAACTTCCATAGTCTTTTGTGACTAATATTTTAAAAAACAAACAAACTGTGATTTAGAGGTTCTTCTATTAAAAGCAAAATTTCTATTCCTCACCACGTATTAGAATTGTCTCATATCTTTAAGAATTTGCATATAAGGAGCCCTCAGAAAACTCAGCTCTTTAAAGAGAAAACACAGTTATAATTTTTTCCAATATGCCATTAACACAGAAAGTGATTAGCCTGAAATTTTATTCTATTACAATATCTTTTCTGTGCATCCTGCTCTGTTTACCTTATCTTGAAGCTTATAATCTTGAAAGTTCAAGTAAATAAACACATGAGTTCTTGTTTAGAGAAGCCTTATTCTATCCCCCTCCCCAACTTGCTATGTAGTGGTCAGACTGGCCTTGAACTTGCTGGGCCTATAGCTGTAACAGGGTTTTTTGTTTGTTTGTTTGTTTTGTTTTGTTTTTAATTGCTTTACATGGGGGACTCTAAGTGGTAAGCAGTTAGGCTCTATTCGGACAATTATTCTAAAAATTTCAGTCATTTGAGAGAGGCATTTCAAAGGCACAACTCATGCACTTGAGTGCGGGTGGCTGGGGAGTCCGGAAGTGTTGATGCCCCTGGTGCTGGACTTACAGGCTGTGAGCTGCCCAACATGGGTACTGGGAATGCAGCTGTGTAAGAACAGTATGTTTCCTTATGTATCTGCTGAGCCATCTCGCATGCTCTGGGAGCTGGCTTCTTATCACAGGTTTCTGACACATCCATGTTGCCATACCAGAAATTTACCATGGAGAGCTGAGGAAGTATTTCAACGACACAACAGCCTTGGTTTGTATCCCAGTACTGAACAGAAACTTACCACAATGTATCTCCTTTCTCTTTTCTTCTCCTCCAGACACAGGCTCCAGGTAATAGGATTCTATCCTGCTTCTGATAAGGACAGGAGTTAAAAACTGGCCAGGTCAGGCAGGGACCCTCAAAGCAGTGGTTCTGAGAGAATCATTTCTGATGGCAGCAATGCTAGCTAGAGAAGAACTCTGTTGTTTGTTTCTTCATTATCTCCTAAAGAAGGCTCCTGTGCCCAGTGACTGACACAGTGAGGAGACACGTGGACACTTGGGAGCCAATTGGAGTGACCATACCTCACCCCAGTTGCTGCTGTAAGTCCTTTAGAAAGCCCCCACACTAACAACTTGATGAAATCTTGTGTCTTGAGACCCCCCTTCTATTTGGAAGCTCTCCTATCCCCTTCTCTTTCTCCTTCCCCCCTAAGTTGCTACCTATTAACATGTACTAAACACTAAGCTTTCTTCTAAAACTCACTCTCTGTAGTCCGTGAATTTTATTCTTCAAATTCAAGGGACAAGAATCCAAAAGCCACTGGCTTGGATGGCTTCAATGGCTGTCAAGTTTTATAGGGTCCCAGTTCCCTGAGAAAGGTTTTGTCATCTCAAGGACACCCCGATTTTCCTATATGATTTCCTCTCTACTATATTCTCCCTTGTCTATATTGTGTGACGTGTAAAGGGAAGAGATCTCTGGACAGCTGGAAATTGATTACTGGGTTGAAACTCTGAATGTTAGTTGTTATCTCTTAGGTCAGTCTTCTAGGGGAAAACGTCTCTGTTTAAGGTCTGTGACTGCTACCAGTGGGTGGAGCTTGGGGAGGTTTTGTAGAGCAGACTGAGGTCTTGGCTCACAGTTTCCTGGTTCTCATCATCACCAGAGAGAATTCAGAGATGAAACAAAGCAAGGGACTGGCAGGGAAGTTGTTAGAGGGCAAAGGGCACACTCACAAATTAGTATGGATTAGCTTCCCAAGAGAGACAGAGCTGAGAATTTAGGTATCTTACATGAGAGCAAACTCTAATGGAGGGAAGGGTTGGTCAGGAGTTATGGTAGGGGTGGGGATGGGGTAGAAGGTGTGGGAATTTCAAGAGTAGGACTAGGATTTGCCCCATGTTTCTGTCTTTAGGGATTTCTGCAAGTGGCCTGACATCAGATGAGTGAGGGGAACAGGCCATTTGCCAAGTCTAATGATATAAAGGGAGATACCGTAATAAAGGAGCAAAGGTCACTTAGGGGTCACTTGGCCATTTTGGTCCCAGCTGATGTTGAGTATTCCTATAGCTTCATTGTTTAAATCGGCATGATGACCTGCCACGACATGACTCTGCCATTACCCAAGGCTCTAAACCACCAGTTTCCCTATTTTCCCCCGTGGTTGTCTGGTATACCTCATTATACCACCACGTTGTTTAAATGTCACCCAGATTCCCCCAGCAGCTGAACAAACTCATCTCGACCCTTGAAGAAGAATTGTTGATTACAGCTCCACAGTCCCAGGTGTGCTTTGGAAGTGAAAATTCTGGATTGTCTTTGGTAATGAAGCCCACGCATCACATATCGCATTCCAAGTCCAGGGGAGATCTAAAACTGCATTCTACAGCAAATGCATTTAAATCGACACTGTGAGACACCAAACTTTCTCAGTAAGTGAGATAAATAGCCATTGTACACAGTCTGATAGCCTTGGCGTTGCATTTAAGAGAAACATCGTTTTCAGTGCTGTCTCTATTTGGTCAGCAGGAGTGGGAGATTGCAAATTCAAACCGGGAGGCGAGGGCTCCTGTTAACAAAGGAGAAGGAACATGGATTGAGAGAAGTTATACAGAAACAAATGAACAACAGCACTGGGAACGTACTGGAAAGGCTCCTTTAATAGGTTTCTTCCCACAAGCAAGCTGGATTTCCATGCAGATTGCCTGCCCCCTGGGGGTTGGCCTCGGAGCTCCAACCAGGACTCTTAGCAAGAAGAAAAACACTGAGTTGGGTGGTTGAGGTTTAGGGAGAGGTGGGAATTGGGAGCTAATAAAGAGCTTTGGGAGCATACAGAAATGGCATCTTGTGTGCGAGCTAATTATTTTCATGGCTGATTCATCCCCCCCAAGTAGTTCACAGCTGGCTCCTTTTTACTTTTCCCATTATAGTAGTGCATCTGCATGGATGAATGAGCGATGCGTGGTTCAGGAGGCTTTGGCCAGCCCTCAGATAGACCTATTGTTCTCCTAGCCTCTTAGCAACCCCCTGACATGCCCTGAGCTCTTTTCATTTTGTATCCTGCAACATGGGTCCTTCTGTGTCCCGACTGCTTTTCTTTGAAAGGAAAGGACGGAGTCCCCTGATTATTTAATTGGCCTTTTGCTCAAGGATCATAACAGCTTCATGAAAAGAAGGTGGGAGCCAGGAGGCAGCAGCCCTTTTATAAGAAACACACGCAGCTTTTTTCCTCCGCCTATTCCTGAGAATTTTTCTTTTGGCACTAGCCTTTAAACATTGAATAGAAGCTGTGATAAGATAGATCAAAGCCAGGTTAAATATTCAAAAGCAAGTCACTTCTCCAGACATTTAGCTGAATAAAAACATAAAGCCCTTTATGTGAAATGTAGTCACTCTTAAAAATTGCATGGCCCGCAATTTTTAAGAGGGTGGCAGGTGAGATAGCTTAGTGGGGAAAAGCAAGCGCTTGTCACCCAAACCTGATGGCCTGACTTGGGTTGTCAGAACCCAGGATGGAAGGAAAAATAACTCCCACAAATTGATCGTCTTCAGTTCTCAATATGTGTGTCTTGTCATGCGTACATTAACCTATGCATGAGTGCACACCCATTACTACACACAAACTACACACACATACACTTGCACACAATACATAGAACAGGGTAAAATAAAACTTAAGTAAAAAAAATAACATATGGCAGAGATTCTCATGTAAATTTATCTACATTATGATATGATAACTAGGTAAATTTTATCCATATATGTCATATAGACACAGAAGTACATGCACTACGAAAGAACTGATAAATGACTGACATTGTAAGAAATATATATTCGGTCACTGCCTGAAGTTCAAGAATTGGCTTCTAGGGCTTTTGTCAGTTCCTACTGAAAGGACTGGGGGCGGGAGGAAGATGAAAAGAGGATCTTTTGTTATAGGATTTGGTTTTATTCCCAGGTTCCTAATACAAGAATTTCTAAGTCCTTTGAAACCTTTGGAATAAGGAAGCGTTTCTATTGCCTACTCAAGAGATGACTGATGACTGGAAGCCCCTGGATGGTTTGGGTTGGGGGATGGAGTGCCTGAGGAACCAACCAAGTGATTATGTACAACTTACAACTCCATTTGGAGACTTCCAGGGAGTTCTGATGATTTAACCAATCTTTCACCGTAACGGAAACTTCATAAAAATCCTAAATGATGGGGTTCAAAGTTTCTGAGTTGGGAAATACATGGACATAGCGGGAGTTGGTCTACCCAGAAGGGAATGAAAACTTCCTGTAGCTTGCTCTTCGTGACTCTTTACCCACTTGCTCCTTCCTATAGATCATTAGTAATATCGTTTGCAATAAACAAGAAACATATGTTTACTGGGCCAAGAGCACCATTTTTTAACAACTTAAATGTTGTGGTTTGCCCTGGAGTTATCTGTATTTTGATGCTAATTCCACTGCCCCAAGGACAGCTGCCTAGTCTTGTACTCAGGACTTCACCAGAACCACCTCTCCATTGAATTTGTAAAGTACAGGTGAGGGGCAGGTACAGGATAGAAGGAGGCCTGTCATTGGAGGAGAAGGAAGGATGGGCGGGAGAGAAGTTTGAAGGAGGAGGAGGAGACTAGAACAGAGACAGAAGACAGAGAGAGGGGAGAAGCCGTGGCAGGACAGGATGGCAGGTGATGTTAAGATTCTGCTCTGTGTATTTACAGGTTGTTATTAATGTTCTCAAGGGATGGATGGTACCGGGCTTTGTATGTTTAAGTGGGCAATTATATCTTACCAATTGGGTCAAAGATTATTGTGTTGTGTGTTCTTTTATGTGAGGGTTTGAGTGTAGGAAAGTGTGCGGCTGGGATGTGTTTCCGCCAAGATATCTAGCAGATATCTTGGGGCACCGAGGTGTAGACCCAGCAGGGTAAAAGACACCTATACTTTTTTTATTATTATATTTTTACTACAACACTTAGAGATTCTGAAGAAGGAATTGTGGGAGCCTCTCAACTATAGTTCAGAATCAACTTGGACTTAAGTGAGAGGTTGCCTTTATATCTGATCCTGTGGGGTCTGTGCTGACTCTGTATAGAGTCCCAGTTACACAGTTGGGTATTCAGTTGGTGTTTGTAAAGGAATGGAGACTTGCTGGTATGTAAAACTGAAAATTTCCTGTCAGGAGTGTAGTGTGAATTTAAAAAGCCAAACCAAGTGGTGTCCTGAACCTGTAATTCTAGCATAGGAGGCCAAGGCAGAAGGTAGCAGAGGTCTGGCAGGTGGACCACGCAGTGACTTTGCAGAGAAGTTAAGAAACGTTTCTTGTTTTTATTTTGTCTATTTTCATGAGTTATCGCAAGTGTTCCATACTCTGTACGTCTAGATGAAGAAACAGAACCCAACCAACACCTTGGAAGCCTTTTCTATGACGACCTCAAGAGTGGGTGAGTGGTCCGCCGTCTAAAATGAAGACCATGAGTAAACTATTTGTTTTTAGTTTCACTCCTTGGTTAACATTATATTTGTGAGCTCATTCCACAGTTGTCTACGTTGAAGTTCAGCTGTTTCTAATGACTTTTCTCTGCTGGGTGAAATGCCACTTAAACATTATGCACTGAATCAAAGGGAAAACTGGCAACAATTTCATTTAAGGATCTTAACTGGACTTCTTTTCAATTGTAGAGCCAGAAAACATTTCATTTCATAAAATATGATGAACGTTCCAATGGGCCAAGCAGAAGCAGATTTCTTACCAACAAAAACCTGAATAAGCTCTCTAGCTTCACAATAAAAATGAGTAATTTTTGAGGCTGCACAGCTGACACGTGCATGGTTAATCTCTGTTTGCTTTGTTGTAATAAACTCACTCTCTGCTGTGAGGGCTTTCATCACAGTTCCTAGATTAATTTTCAAGGTCCCAAAGGATATTTTCCTCTTGGGTTTGCCTATAGATGTCTAATAGACTGACAGGAATAAGACGAAAAGCCTTACATCTGCCTTCATACAATTTCTGCCTCTGAACTGGCTAGTTTTTTGTCAATTTGACATAGAGTCACCCGAGGAAAGGGAACCTCAATGAAGAAAGTGACTCCATACCCTAACTCCTATAAGTCCTATAAATAAGCCTGTAGTGCATTTTATTGAATAATGATTAATGATTGTTATGGAAGGGCCCAGATAATTTTGAAAGGTGCTACCCTTAAACAGGTAGCCCTGGATGGTGTAAGACAGCAGGCCAAGCAAGTCAGGAAGAACAAGTCAGTAAACAACACGTCTTCATGGTTAATGCTTCAGTTCCTGCCTCTTTGTTCCTGACCTGCCATGCGTTCCTGTCCTCCATGCTAGATTATGATCATGAAGCGTAGGCTAAATACACCCTTTCCCTTCTAAGTCACTTTTGGTCATGGTGTTTTATTACAGCGACAGAAACCATAAGTAATGCAGCCTCCTTTGCCATCTTAACCTTTTGGCTAAAGACACATAAAACCCACTGTGAGCAGAAAAAAACAGACTTTAAAAGGAGCAACCATACTGACTGGTGAGATGGCTTAGTAGTTAAAGGCGCCTGCTGCCAAGCCTGATAACTTGAGTTTTCCTGGGCCCCACATTGTGGAAGGTGAGGACCAATTTTCTACAAATGACTTCCATAAATATATGACAGCAAATAGGAAGCAAAGGGAGAGTGGTATTGTAGAGCTATCATGGTCAGCTAGAGTTGTAGTTGTTATATTTATAAAATATATAGAGTTATATTTTATCAAAGAATTGAGAAAACATAAGCAAACAGATGAAAGGGAAAGCTTAGAGGAGGCAGGAACAGGAGAGGGAGGCACACTGTGAAGGAGAATAGTGCCAGGTAAGGTGCCTCCAGAGCAGGTTTTCCTTTAAAGCTTCCTTCATATGCATTTCCACAGGGGGAAATGCTGAAATCCTTGATTAACATTTGGGCTGCTGGAACTCTGGGGGAATCTGCATGCATGTGAGCCCTTCAGCCCAGAATGGTAAGTGTATGTGTGCCCCATTGTACCTAACTGGCTGTTTCAAGGACAGGCTTGACCTCTCTGCCCTTGTGCAAAATGCTCTCTGCCCTTGTGCAAAATGCTGGCTTAAGTTGGACTTCTTACTAGCAAGTTGCTTTACAAAAATTATTCTGGTAGATAGAGTTAGGTGCCTTTGAAATTCCCTTGCAAGGAGGGGTGTGTGTGTGTGTGTGTGTGTGTGTGTGTGTGTGTGTGTGTGTGTGTGTGTGTGTCTGGGGGGTGCAAGGGTGGGATGCTGAGCTGATTAGGCAGCTCATTTGGTTGATCCAGTTAATCCCTCCAGACCTCTGGGTCTGTTTGTTCAATTGACCTGAAGCTATGGAAAAATCCATTTGAAGTTGATGAGTGCTGCGGGGGTGGGGAAGGTGGGGGGGAGGAGTGAACTTTATGTGCTTTTTCAGAGAAGGGAAGGCGAAGTCAAGAAAAACTGAGCATAGAACAGGTATAAATGGAGAAAAAAATTACTAAGTTCCACGTTTTCCAGCACAGAGCCCAGAAGGAGTTACACAAGGCTTTTTGTCCTATTAGCTCCATAAAAGATAATTTGAACATTATGTTGGACTATTCTCATTCCAACATAGAAACAAAGTTCTTCTTTAAATTACATTCAGGCTCTCCCTTGCTTCATAATAAATGTTTAAGGCCCCTTTGTTTTGAAGGACCATTCCCTAATAGAATTGATTTGGCCAGTTCGATCGAAATGACATAATGTATCTTGGAGTTGGGCAAGGCTATGTGTTGTTTCCCTAATAGCCTTAGCTGTCGCTGTTGGTAGGTGTTGTTGGATTTCCAGTGAGCTTGCTCCTAGGCAAGACTACCTGCCCCAAATAATCCACTCAAATCCAACATGGCCTATGAGAATCCGATAGTTTTACTTGCAAACAAGAAAAATAAAGTGCAGAAATCTGAGGTCTGTGTAAAGTCTTGCACTCTGATAAGATCCATGTTTGGATGTGAGTGGATGACAGGTTTGTAATCCCAAGGCTTACCTTGTAGAGTTTATCCCTGAACATCTAAATTAGTCTCTCTCAATGGGATGAATCTTTTAGTTTGTTGGCTGAGTTTGTTATTTGGTCTTTGTAAGTACAAAATGTCTCTACTAAGATTTTTGTGAATCCTATAAGTGCTAAAAGGAGACAAAACTATAGCAAGTAAGGAGAAAAACACTTTCCTTAGTGGGTGTTTGTAGGTAAGGGGCTTGAGTTCACCTGGAGTGGGTCTTCCCCAGCAAGAGTGAACTAGACCATTCATAAGATTAGACAGAGATGGTAGTATGAAAGGCAGCAGAGAATAAAGTAGTTTTGACTAGATGGTTAGAGATATCTTTAAGGTTAGTCATACCTTCATAAATAAGTAGTTTTGTAATTTTCCACAGGAAGCTACATGAACAAAAATAAGTGTAAGTTTCCAATTCATGGGCCAGCGCCCTATTCATTAAGTATACACCGAAGTGTTATTCCAGAACCAGTAGTCATCCATTCAGAAGAGAATTGGAAAGATTGCTCCTACATATTTGCTTTAAAATATATATTAAGTATATTTAATACAATGTATATTAAATATATATGTGTGTGGATTTTTTTTACCTCTTCACTTGACATCCAGCTTACTATCCCCCCTCCCTGTCACCCCCTCCTACAATCCTTCCCACAATCCCCCTTCTGTTCTTTGAGCAGTCGGAGCTCCCTTTAGTATTCCCCCACCCTTGCATATCAAGCCTCTGTGAGGTTAGGCACATCCTCTCCTGTTGAGGCCAGACAAGGCAACCCAGCTAGAAGAGCTGGGCAAGAGCTTTTGGGATAGCCCCAGGTCCAGTAGTTCAGGACCTACATATATGCTATACATTTTGGGGAGGTCTAGGTCCAGTCCATGTTATTTTCTTTGATCAGTGGTTCAGTCTTTGAGATCCCCAGGGGTTCAGGTTAGCTAACTCTGCTGGTGTTCCTGTAGATTTCCTATCTTCTTATTGTCATAATCCTTTCTCCTGTTCTTCCATAAGAGTCCCCAAGGTCCATGACTCAGCTGCTGGATGGAGCCTCTCAAGAAGATAGCTATGCTAGACTCTGGTAAGGCTACCATGTTTGCTTTTAAGTTCGTGTTTCCTGAGGACCCCTCCTGAGCTGGTGGAGGTTGTGGATAACCTCAGCCTCAAGTGTCAGCACATAGACAGCAAGGATGGGTGAGATTTGAAGAGGAAACAGTTTGATTGACTAGGCCAGAAGCTGTGGGTGGTTTAGGGAGTTGGAACATGAGAGCAAATAGAAATAATGTGTTAAGTAATAAAAAGAGTCAAAGGAAAGATTTTTTTTAAGGATTTATAATGTTGAAAAGCAGGACAAAAGTTCAGCTAATGTTAGCTTTTGCATACATAAGAATGATTTCACCCAAGGAAGTAATAGTGCTCTTTTCCAATATAAGAAGAATTATTCCCAGAAAAAGGATGACCCAGAATCAGAATAGTATCTGTCTTTAAGCATCTGACCAATCATACTTATCTTCTTGGATACATATCTTCAGAAGAGGAATTTTGGAGTTTCCATTGCTTCATAGTTCATTTTTTTCTATTCTACTGGACTTTTCAGACATAGGAGCCCCTAGAATGGCAGGGTGGACCAAGAAATGCACATTCAACTATCCATCCTTGTAAATGTTAAGGCTGTGGTGGAGTGGCCAGCTGTTGTACAGTAATTTCCACTGCATTGAAACACTCCATTCTGGAAAAGAGTCTTTCAGATTCAGAAACTAAACAACCTGCTAATTTCAGGAAGTCCCTAAAACTTCTCAGATTCACAGCTAACAGCTGGCTGTAGTTGAGACAGTTTAATCTTATTCCTACTAGCTTGTAAATGAATAAGACTCAAACTATGGTCATTTTATTTGCTTTGACAATTACCTGGTGGGGGGGTTATGGTAACCTCTAACATACTCTTTTAACTGCTGGCCTGGGTATTTCCTCAGTGGTATACCACAAATACTTGTTTCTCCTGGCCATGCTATCATGGTCCATCTCTTCTCATGGAGACTTCCTCCTCTCTCTGTGTCCTTTCTTCTCTCTCCTCTCTGCTACACACAACCAGGTAACTCAAAACATGCCTACTTCTAATCCCTTCAGTAATTGGATGCATCATTTTAATTTAACCAATGATTTTAAATTAAGGAACAAGATTTGTACATCAAAAGCTGCTATATTTACTTCTAGGCAACTAGATCTTTGGGTACAGAATTCAGCACTGAAATACACACCAACAGACCAAACCTTAACAGCTGGCAGAGGGGATATTCTGGGCAGGACCAATCAGAGAGAAGAAGAGAGGAAGGCTAGAAGCCAGAGGCCCCTTGACCTGTCTTAGTTAGGGCTTTATTGCTGTGAACAGACACCATGAGCAAGGCAAGTCTGATAAGGATAACAATTAATTGGGGCTGACTTACAGGTTCAGAGATTCCGTACATTTTCATTGAGGTGGGAGCATGACAATGTCCAGGCAGGCACAGTACAGGAGGAGCTGAGAGTTCTCCATCTTCTTCTGAAGGTTGCTAGAAAAAGACTGGCTTCCAGGCAGCTAGGATGAGGGTCTTAAAGCCCATACCCATAGTGACACATTTTCTCCAACAAGGCCACACCTCCAAATAGTGCCAGTCCCTGGGCCAGGCATAATCAAACCATCACAAGAGCCTATAAATTGTCTGACCTCACAGACCCTAGGCTGACTCACACTAGAGCTCATCTTATCCCATTAATGAAAGCTGTTTATCTGTCCTAATAAATTCTGCAGGTTTTGTTGTTAACACTGTTTTTATCTTTGTGACTGGTGCCTCTCCATTCCTGAGTCAATCTGCAGCTCTTACCTTCATTCTCGTGACAGCCCCCAGAATACCTGTTGCTTTTGGGTCACGGCTAATTCTCACATCTGTGACCCTCTTGATCTACGAGGATGTACAAGTCTTTGTCTGTCCTACAGAACAAACTTGGTTGTACTCTTAGATAAGCACTCTTCACCCAATTTTCCTAAGGCTTCCTAGGCCAGCTTAGCCATGTACTCTTTAAAGTCTGATTGACCCTTTCCATCTTTCCAGAGGACTGAGATCTCCAGGCATAGTGTAGATAATACCTTCGCCAATAGCATTCACAATCCCTTGAGTAACATGAACGATAAAAGATGGTCCGTTATCATCACATCAGGGAATCATTTATATGGGGAGTACTTTAGCTACTTCGGCTGTCTTGTCTGAGTAAACTGGAAAGGCTTTAATCTATCCTGTAGAGGTGTGCACAAACATTAAGAATTTATGCATCCTTGCCAGGAAAGTCTATAGGTGTGTTATCCTCAGGTCATCTCCTTAGTAAATACCCTTTCTTTGAATAGATTAACTGGAAAATCTACTGTCTGCTCCAGTTGTTAACTTCAGAAAGGAGACATGCCTAACACTACTGTTTGATGGTTGTCAAAAAACAAGCCATAGTCATGGTGACATTATGACTCATGCGAAATTCTCATATGAAATTTCTTATATGGGGTACAGAATGCTTGCCTTTCTATTAATTTTAGCAAAACTGGGCTTCCTGCTTTAGCCATCACTGTCCTTTCGACTCCCTTTCTTAACAGATTCTTCTGTAAAGTATCCTTTGGCTCTTCTAGTCCCTCACTGAAAAAAGAAGAGGAATAGAACTGAAGAGAGTCAATGCTGCAACTTTCAGTTATTAGCTTGTTTTGCACTCACGGATTGAGCTGCGGTCCTTTTGTGGCTGGATGTTTACAACATATTGCTACCACCATCTCTGGGAGATTAGCAACCTCTAGCACCTGCGGACTCTCTGCTTCAGGTGTTTCCTGGAGAAATGCTCATCAGACTCATTCCTATATTTGCTTGGGTATGTGATACCTTGAAGCCATATTTGGAGTATATATGTATAATATATATGCATATATGTATTATATATTAATCTTTTTCCTTTTTCCCATGACAGATGACTCCAAAGAAACTGTCTCCCAGACACAATAGAAATTATTCACATATGAACTTACAGAAAGTGTGGCAACACACAGAAAAACCTGTATAGGTTCAAGCCAGAATGGGTCCCAGCATTGAAAGGGGAAAGTGGACATGAGGTCATCTACACTTGATAGCCACTTGGCAAAGGGGAAAAAAGCAATTCTCCAATGGAGTGTCACTAGGTATGTCCACCACACACTCCAGGGAAGGCTCCATGTCAAGAAGTAGTAGCCACACAGAAGGAATTCAGTGGTATTTTTTGTGAACATTTTGTGTGTGTGTGTGTGTGTGTGTGTGTGTGTGTGTGTGTGTGTGTGTGTTTTACCTGCTTTTAATTTTGTTTTGGTGGTTCTGTAGGATTTTATGCTTTTTTTCTTTTTGTGTTTATTTCTTGTGAGGGTGTGTGTGCATGTGTATATATTTTTTCCTTGTGACTATATGAGAGAGAAAGAACATAAAGTTGAGTAGGTAGGATGATAGAGAAAATCCAGGAATTCAGTAGGAATTTGGGGAGGGGAAAATGTTAGCAAAATATATTCAATCCATGCTGAGGTCAAGTTATTATAGAAATACCACTTCTGGATGGCAGAGGGATGGATAACTTGATACCAAGCTACTCCCCTGGACAAGTGTCGGGTTGCCTCAAAAAGTTATGATGCTCTAATCTTATCTTCTTTGTGTCCTTGAACCAGGGAGCTAAACATTTTGTGACTGGGTTATAGGTTATTTCCCAGTTATGCTAGCAGTGCTGACATAATAGACCAATTCCTATCCAACTAAAGGGAGAATGGCATGCTGATGGGAGAATATACCTTTTGAGAAGTTGATTGAGTCACAGGCACTAACGCTTGAGACATCTGTCAAGGGCTAACCCTGAACAGAGCATCTATTCACCCCACCCCTGTTCTGTAGTTCAGATATGATCTCTCATCTTCATAATCCTGATGCTATGCCTGCCATTTGCTGCCATGCCTCCCTGCCATGGTGGACTTACCTTTCTGGAGCTCTAATTCAATGTAAACTCTTCCTCCTATAGTTTTCTTCTTTCTGATCATGGTATTTTATCACAACAGCAGAAAAGTAACTATCCAACCTCCCTTCCTCTTGCATTTACTTTAATTCTATGCTCTCTTCACACAGAGAGGGGTCATGATAGAAAACCATGAAGGGGACCTGTGGGTAAACACATTTGATGCCAATCCTGAGTTTGATACATGGCACAGACATAGTTAAAGAGGATAACTAACATCCAAAAGCTATCCTCTGACCTACATACATACCTACCTACCTTCACACACACACACACACACACACACACACAGAGAGAGAGAGAGAGAGAGAGAGAGAGAGAGAGAGAGATTGATTGAGTGTTGATATTTAAAAAAAAGTGCTTTGGGAAAACAGGAAAATTCATATGCCTATCTACAATATTTAGACAACTATTCCTGTCCCTTGGGAATCTTTAGCAAAGGAGGAGAATTTTAGATGGTGGTTCATAAGTTTTATCCTGGTTAAGTGAGACTCTTTTTCCTCTGGACCTTAGATTTAGGGATAGCCCGGTCTGCAGAAAGGACAGTGTTCCTCAACTCTGGAACTCAATTTACAAATGAGATCAGAATATTGGGCTCTCTATCATTTGCCACAGAGAGAAGGAAAAAGTTAAGAGGGAAATTCAGAAGGAAAGTAAAAATCTCTTCCTCCCATGTCTCCTCCTCCTCCTCCTCCTCCTCCTCCTCCTCTTATACTTTTAACTTTTTGGTAGTATACATGCCTATAACACATGTATGAATTTGTCTCATGGATTACATTATGACTTAGTTATCTATCCAGTAGAGTCTTTAGGTGACAGACATTACAGCTTTGTGTCCAACACAAACCCAATACATATGGCTGAGGAGAAAGGACAGAGCAAAAGATGCAGTTAAAGGGACAGGGTGTGAGCATACTTCCTGGCTGGCTTGCTATGTATGTTACTGAGGGGGTCTTGTGATCAGTTAACTCTAGGTTCTTGATGGCTTTATTAAAGAACTGAAAAAGTACACACAGAAACAGTTTTTATTTAGGAAAAAAAACACAGAAAAAGGCAAATATGTTATAAGCAAAGAGCAGGCTTGAGCAAGATGACTCTAGAGACCTTACTTCTTTTTCAGTGTTGTCTCTTATGGGTTTAGATGGAAAGAGGAGCTGATTCTCAGAGACAGGAGCTGGGTGGATCTTTACCCTGATTGGTAGTTGGGTTTTGGAGGTTCTCTCTCTCTCTCTCTCTCTCTCTCTCTCTCTCTCTCTCTCTCTCTCTCTCTCTCTCTCTGTGTGTGTGTGTGTGTGTGTGTGTGTGTGTGTGTGTTATACATTCCATACTTTAAAATCAATGTAATCCCCACCGTACATACCCACGTGATGATGAATAGGACATTTCTCTGACAGGTCATTTTGTAGAACAGACTCGTATTATTTGTTTTAAATGTCCTGTCTTAAGCTAGCCTTGCTTATCTCTCTACAAGGAAATACTTGACCAAAATTACTCACACATGGGAAGGAGCTGGGTGTTGTCCTACTGGAAATGTTTGGACACACTTTATTGTTGAGTGTTGCCAAGGTAAAGATTAGCTTTCATAGTATTATTGAAAGGTGAAATGCAGGCTGCCAATAAAGAAAAGCAGTTTATAATCCCACCTAGCTGTGACACCTATGAAAAACAGTGACAAGCATGGGACCATATCCTTAAAAGTGTCATAGCGGTTATCTTAGTTATGGTTTCATTGCTGTGAAGAGACACTATGACCACAGCAACTCTTATAGAACTAAACATTTAATTGTGGCTGGCTTACGTTTCAGAGGCTTAGTACATTATCATATTGGCAGAAAGAATGGCAGTGTGCAGGTAGACATGGTGCTGGGGAAGTTGAAAGTTCTACATCCTGATCCATTGGCAACAGAGGGAGACAGTGTGTCACACTGGACATAACTTGAGCATAGGAGACCTCAAATCCTGCCCTCAAAGTGACATACTTCCTCCAACAGGGCCATACCTACTCCAACAAGGCCACGCCTTCTAATAGTGCCACTTCCTTTGGCCATCTATTCAAACACACGAATCTCTGGGGGCCATACTTACTCAAACCATGTAGCTTAAACAATAGCTGTCTAATGGGACTCAAGGCCCACTCAACAGGAGGAAATCATGCCTGGCACTATAAAGCTAGCCAACTTTTTATAGCTAGTGAGTTATGGATCTTAGAGGAGAACCTACTTCTTCCACTGTCCTGAGCTAGTATCCTCAATATTTATCCTCACACACGCAGATATGTGTAGCTTTCATATCTCATGCGAGAACCTTCTCTTTGCAGCAGGGACTATTACAGAAAAAATCACAAGTGATCAAAGTATAGAAAACAAATGATCACAAACTGCCCGGCCCCACCTCATAAATTACAATATGACCCTGTACTGGTGACTCAGGAAAAACTGTGTTAATGACGGCAGAGAGATTGAAGCAGCTAGAGAACCAGAAAGTCAGCTGTGAGATTGTGTCTTCTAGATATGACATGAGAGTCATACCCATGAAATCTCAATAATATGGCTGATTAAACATGACCTGAATTATGATATATACCAGTTGAAAAGTCAATGTAGTTGGAAGAAATCTAGTGGGGCCCCACCCTAGATGAAGAGCTATAGGCAACTAATGACTGGTTAGGGAAGGAGAATCAGTCTTCCTCGGGGATGAGCCACCTAAAATATAGACAGACGAAAAAGAAGCTATGGATGTAAAAGGGAGTGGCTAATGGGACATAAAAGGAGTTAAAGAAAACAAACCATAATTGTCTGTGGTCATTGAGATTTTCCCTATTCTAACCTGCCTCAAGATGGCACCAGTGTTCTTGAAAGGTCTCCTACTTTTAGAAAACCATTCTGCAGTTCATTGTGTTTTTTCTAGAGTACAGAATCTAACACTTTACTTGCTCACTGTTTTATAATCAGAGATGGTCTAAAGAAAGTGGGTATTCAGACACAGACAAACATATAACTTGTTAACATTGGGTTATTGAAAGAAAGCTACTTGTCTGTGTAAGGATGGCGGTCGAGGGATCTTCAAGATCTTGTCAGTTAAGACTGGCACCTTTGGCTGACTTAGCTGTTACCCATCACTCCTGACTCCTGGGAGTGTCAGAAGGTGCTATAGCGGTGCCTTGACATAAGTGATTACTTACGTCTCTTAGTACACTTTGGTTGCTATGACAAAACACCATGACCAATGCAAGAATTGATTTGGGCTTACAGTTTCAGAGGGAGAGTTAGCAATGGTGGAGTCCGGACAGCAGGATGCTGAAAGACTACATCAATAGCTGCATGCCAAGCAAAGAGGCAACTTGGAAGTGGGGTGAACTGTCTAGACTACCCCAGTGGTGTGCCTCCTCTATCAAATCTGCACCAACTCCCCAAACATTGACAGCCACTGAAAATCAAGCAGTCACATCCTTGAACCTGTGGGGGAACTTCTCGTTCAAACTCCCACAACTATGTTGGCTTTAACAAATGGTGAGCAACACTGGGCATCTGGATGGTATGGTTGTGGCTGACATTTTGTCCGTCAAAGATTAGACAAGGTAGAATATGACAAATAAAAATTGGTTCTGCTCCTCAAAAGTTAAGGAGTTGAGTGTGGATACACTAGAAAGTAAGTAAGTTAATTCCCAATGCTGACTTTACTTAAGCCCTGTGCTGTCAGAAACCATCATCGTTAAGCAATCCTGTAGACATTTCATGTCCATGAAACAATGAACAGGAAATAACTTCTCTGTGCATTAAGATTTAAATATGACTGGCTATCCACTCTGTCCATGAATTCCAACAGTCTTAAAGTTTTCTTCCTGGTGTGCCTGTGACAAGTCCAAGAGTATACACAGACTCCGGGAGTATCGCTTCCACACTCCTGTCCTTTGTCTCATGATTGATTACCTGAGATTATGGCCTTAGTTATACATACAGAGACATCTCCTCTTCAGCTAATAGAGACTTGTCCCATTGCAGAATCCTGACTCTCTATCATCTCACTTACACTTGTCTGTGCCTCCCCAGGAAAGTCCAGGCGGGTCCTGCCAAGACACTACAGTGTTCTATTTCAACAGCCTGGATAAAGTCCATTTCTTTATCTTGGCTTTTGGCAAAGCTTGCAGTCTTAATCCTTCGTGACTGTGGGTAACCTGGCAGAAATGAAACTTCCTTTATTTATTACTTGTGAGGTTTGTTACAGAATACGGAATAGCTGTTCTCTTAAAACTTGCAAAATATCTCATTTCCACCTAACTTTCCTCTTTCCTTTGTGTTGGTAAATCTAAGTTACCATGTTTTCAAAGCTCTGTGGATACCAGGACATCTTTTGGCCCCAACCCTGGTCTGTCTTAAGGTCACCCTTAGCAGGCACAACTGTCCCTATTACCTGCCAAGGTGCTTACAGTACTTGAAAAGGGCAGAGATTCTTAATACAGAAACCCTCTAAATGTTTTAAAGATGCAAGGTGCAGAACTGATCTGACAAGTGTTGGAAGACTTTGCTCTATCGTGAGTCATACATTGCTCTCAACATTTGCATCTTAACTCAGCACTTTCATCCTACGTTCCTAAAAACCTGCTTTTCCTCTCAATAATGGTACTATGGGAGAAATTTGTATTTCTTTCATTTCTTTTGTCACAAATTAAAGCACACCATCTGCAGCTCTATACTATCCTAAAAGACATGCTTTGTACAAAATAGAATTCTACACGTAGCAGGAAGGTTTCTCTTCTTTTGGTTTCTGTTCTGGTTTTGCCACTGGAAGAGCTGTCTAGAGATTGGTAAAAGTTCTTCTGTATGCCTCTCATTGCATCGCATCTATAGTGTGGATTCCACATTAGTGACTAGGTAATGAGGAATTAATAAGTAAAAGGAGACATGGCTCTTGACTAAATGGGCGCAGGCCTGAGGTTTTAAAATCCTGAAAGTTAAGCGTATCAAATATAGGTTCTAATTAAAATTTATTAAATAAACTCTACACTCTATATGAAAAAATAGAACCTATATTTAGGTTTGCCTAAAATCAAGACATCTGTAATAAGGCATGTGTGGAGATTGAAAGTGTCATGCTCTGTTAATTACTGCTTTTGTAAAACTCTATAAAGCTATTATCAGCCTTCCTATAAACAGAGGTGTCAATGTATAAATACGTATGTTTATAGAACTTTCTCTGAACATGAACTTAGCAGATAGATTACGTACTTATTTCTCAGTTATCTCTCTGCCCACCACCAACCTGTTTTCACTAAAATCATAAGCTTTATTTTTGTGTCTGTATTTTCTAGTTTGCCTTTTGGGGCATAACTTGGCAGAATGGATATTTCTGCAGATAATTAAGTAATTGTGATAGATTTCCGAGGCAGAAAAAAAATGACATGACATCAAGAGAAATATAAAATCGAACTTTTGCTTTATCAACTGAATGGCTAGAACTTTACACTAAACAACTGAATTATTTTCCTAGTACACAGGAGCTTTTTGTTTGACTGTGAAGTGTTCTCCCTACGTGGATGTGTTCAAACACTTGTTCCCTAGTTGGTGGTGCTGGTTTTGAATGTTGTGGTATTTTTAGAAACTGAAGCCTTGCTTGAGAAAGTGGGTCACTGAATGGACCTTGACATTTTTTTAGCCTGACCCTTCTTTCTGTCCAGTCTCTGCTTCCTGATTGGGTGACATGTGCCCACTTGCCTTATACTCATGTTGCTATGCCAGCTCTGTCATGAGGGACTGTGTCCCATGTTGCTCTATAAACCAAAATAAACCCTTCACCCCCACCCAAGTGATGTTTGTTAAGTATTTGGCCACAACTGTGAACAAGATAACCACTATATAGGTTAAAGAGAACATAGAACAACCTCTTCAGTTTGATTCAATGAAGATGATTTGAGATCATCATTCTTTCCCTTTTCTAAATTATTCGTAGTCTGAGTTAAACTAGTGGCAAAATAGAAGCATCAGAATGAAACCTAAGTAACTTCACTTCTTCATTACTTGAAAAGAGCTGCATAAACATGTGGTCTTATTGTGATAACAACCTGCAAGGAGAACACATGATTTAATCAAACATCTCTATGCTTTGTAGTTAATGTAATTTATTTTGTATTAATTGCAGGGGAGATAGGGGAGTTGAGATAGGATCTTCCTATGTACTCTGGGATGGCTTGACCTCAGAATTCCCCAGCCTCAACCTCTCAACTGCTGGGATTGTAAACAATAAATTTTACTAAGTAAAACATAAAGGCAGGGGCATCGTGGAAGTGCAGCCTGTCTTGGCTACATAGTGAGACCTATTTCCAAAATCTACAAACTCCTGCTAGAAAGTCAGCAATGGTGGCTGTGGTGTTTTAAGGAAGAAATGTCCTTGATAAGCAGAGATATCCTTGGTCCTCTTGGTCCCCCTTGGTTAGGGGACACTCTTTGAAGGGAGGAATTGTGAAAGGAGCCTTTAGTGGGGTGGAGCTTTGCCGGAGGACATGCATCACTGTGTAAGGAATGAATTGTGATCGTCTACTCCCGATGGGTGGCGCTTACAGCTCATCAAGGGTAACTGAGAAGCAGTAGAGTACCAGGCTCCTTTTTGGGCAGTCTGCTATGTGGCTGAGCCTGTAACTAGGAGGGGAGGCTGTCTCAAGCCTAAGAATATTCATTACATCGGGCTTTAAGGCCTGAGAATTTGATAAGGGGGCTATGCTAGAAAAACATCAAGATTATGAGTCTCTAAAACACTAGCCTATGGGAAAAGAGGATAGGAATACTCTAGGAACAGGGACTTTACCAAAAGCACATCAGTCGGTTTTTACTTTTCTCTGTGCTGGCTTCCAGGTCTGCACAATGGTCTATTCGGAACTGATTCATTTTCATGACCTGGGTTAGGCTTTGAGAATTCATAGCCTCATCCCATTGTCTGTTTACTTCCTGCTTATGACTGAAGATGTGATCCTTCTGCTTCGTTCTCTGGCTGCCTGCTGTTATGTCTCCCGTGCCATTATACACACTCTCTCTAGAATCTTTAGCATAAAGAAACTCTGCCTCCCCCACAATGAGTTGCTTTTGGCCATGTTGTTTAATACAATAATAAAGAAGCAACACAGAGAAATTGGTTCCAAAAACATGCGATTGTTGTCAGAAAGGACCTGACCATATTTGTTTTTGGAAGAATGTAGGAAGCTTTGGAATGTTGGGCTAAAAAAGAAGTTGAATGTGGAAGGAGTGGGAATGTTCCAGTAGGAGTCTGGAGGACAGTTCTCCTGAGACTTATGTGGAAGGAGGAGGCCTGGTACAAGAGGCTTTGGAGGGGAACCATATTAGTAACTAGACTAAAGGCAACTTACGTGATTTTGGCAAACAGACTGTTCTTCATAGGAAAAATAAGCTGCCCAGGGCAAGATTCCTCCAGCTAAACTTCCAATTTGTGAAACTAAAGAGCCCAAGGGGTCACTTGCTCCTGGAAGGCAGTTGCTTCAACATAGAGACACTGTTGCTAACATGGTGGAAAGAGGGCAGCCGAACTTGGCAGTGCCATCCACGTGGCATTGGCTTTAGCAACATGAAAGATAAAAGGATGAAAGGATTGTGGGTTCTCCTCTGTGGTTTCAGACAGCCGATGAGGGCAGGAAGCAAGTGGCAGGGGAGTTTCTGAATGAAATCCTGGAGAGAGCAGGAGGTCCTGAGAGGCCATCATGTGAAGCTGTGATGGTGGAATCTATGTTGCAGCGGAGACTCCAAGCTGTCGGAGATTCCTAAGCCATGCTATATCTACCAAGGAATGCTGCGTACAGGGAGTGGGTCTAGTCCAGGAGAAAGATGTGTTTTTAGGCACATAAAATCATCTAAGCCCTGTGAAAATGTGGTCCAAGATACTGGACGTATAGCAACAGGATTTGATGCGTTGGTCCAGCATTTTCTCTCTCTGCTCCCATTCCTCTTTTTGGGAATGGAGAATACATATTGTGTGCCACCATATAATAAAATTATGCAATCTTGTTATTTATCTTGCAGGGAGTGACAGTTGAGATTACCTTTGAGTCTCAAAAGAGGGTTTGGACTCTGGGCTTTTAAACAATATTAAAATTCTAGAAAACCAACTAAATGTGGTAGCACACACTTTTAATCTCAACATACAGGAGACAGAAGCAGATCTGAGTTCTAAGCCAGCCTGGTCTACAGAGAAAGAGAGAGAGGGTTCCAGGAGAGTCAGAGCTACACAGTTGAACCCTGTCCCCACAAATCCTCCTACTTAAAAGATAAGCTTGTAAAAGACTTTAGGTACTGTTAAAGATTGACGAAGTGGGAAGTGGGAACTCGCAGTTTCTTTGGAAAGTTAGTTATGTCAAATGATGTTTTGCTAGGGCACACAGTTTAAAGGATGTTTGCTAAAGCAAACATGTGACTGTTTTCCTGAAGTAGACCCAGGTGAAAAGATGTTTTGATACAGCAAACATGTGAAAGGACACATGATGAAAGAGTATAAATATGACCCCGCAGACAGTGGGAGACAAGCACTGAGCATTGTTTTGGTTTGTTCCACCTCGCTATTCTTAGATAAAGACACACATGTATTGGTTTGCTGTACATAGCACTGTTGAGCTCAACTCATGGTAATGCTAGCATTAAGAGAAGCTTCCCAAGAACTGCTCCTGTGGTTCGGGTTCCTACAGCAGCTTACCTCTCCTGCTATCTTGTGTTAGGCTGGTGGGCAAGCCTGGCAGTTTCTTCAGGATTGAACTATAGCTACCTGGTCTCTGCTTCCTGAGAAGACTGAACCGTACCTGCTGGTTTGTGCCTGGAGTCTGTCTGCCTAGAAAACTGATCTGCAGCTGCTAAGTCATATTTGGTGTTTGCTATGGGACTGAACTGCTGCCCAAGAAGATCAAGCTTGCCCTCAAAGAACTATTGTTAAACAGGTTCCCCTATATCCTAATAACCTTTCTCTTCCACTGCCTCTGCTGGGTGGTAGGGTAGAAAAGAGGTTCAATCCTTATTAAAATTAGGTTGCAAAAGATTTATGTCTATGGAAGTGCATTTTGTATTAGGATATAGCCATGAACCTGTGGAAGTCAGGGAATGGAATGCGGTGGTTCAAATGAGAATTATCACTAATAGGCTCAAATAGTTGAAAACTTGGTTCCCTATTGTTGGTGCTGTTCAATAACTTCACCCTACTTCTGGTTCCAGTTCACTTTCTTCACTTTGTGTTTATGGTTAACAATTTGTTCTCTCAATTTTCAGTTTTGGCTGCCTGCTGCCTGCTCCCTTGCCTCCCAATTCTCTATGAAGCCATAATACAAAATAGACTCTTTTATAGTTTGATTTTGTCCATGGTGTTTATCACAATAGCAAAAAAGGAGTTATACAGTGGTGCACTCTCATGATTCCAACATTCTGGAGGCTGGGCCCTTCACATGATGAATAGATTTTGAAAATGTAGTACACATGTATAGTACAGCTTCATTCAGCTGTAAAGAAAAATAAAATTGTATATACAGGAAAAATATATGAAGCTGAAAGATAGACTGAGTGTACAGCCCAGTCCCAGAAAGACAAATGATCTGGGTCCCTTTAGTCACAATGTTATAATAGAATGCCCAGGAGAGATATAGCTCTTTTGAGATGACTACTGTGAGACCTAAAAATTATGTTGTATATTAAAATTGTTGTTCTTAGGTGATCTATAAAACAAACATGCCTCTAACCTGTAAGCCAGACCTGCCCAAGGACAGATAATTTTCCATAACACTGGGTGCTGTTGTTCATGAAAGACAAATCATGTTTTCACTTCTGTAAATAAGGTTGGTTGCCCCAACTACATGTGCTTGATCATATGTAGGTGGGAGGCATGCAGGCAGAAAGTATATCAGGATGTATGTTTGCCCCTGATTGGATGAAGGTGGGAGGTACAAAGCCTTGTGGGTTTTGCCTTTATAAGCACCACACTGATGGAATTCACAACTCCTCTCGGGGAATCCTGGGTATGTCCATCATCTTTACCAGTATTTGCCAGTATTTAATAAATTTTGCTTTAAATTTGGCTCAAACATTGTGGTACTGATGTTATTCTTATGGGATTCACAGTACATGTTGAAGTCAGGATTATCCAGGGTGCATTTCTTTTCATCAATACTTTGCCTTACAATCTGTTTTCCAGCCCGTCACCACAATTTGTTGGGCCAACGACTTTATTTAATGCTGTCCAGGGAATCTACTTCTTCAAATAAAAGATTATATATACTGAGGCAGAATAGAAATAGTGGACATAAAGTGTGAAAAGAGCCCTTTACCTCAGTATCTTGTTGAAGTCTCAATCTGAGAATGGAGAATTTCAGCACAGTTAACAAAATTTGTTGTGAAGGTAGGTGTCCTAAACAGAGATAGTATTTCTTTTATATAGATAATTCAAATAAAGATGTTCAAATAGCAACAAACCACACTTAAGACCAAAGTGTGTGTTTGGGAGGTAGCATTCATTAGAAACTCTAGAAACAGCGAAGTTTCAAAAGCTTCAAAAATCCTACCTTTAACTATCACTAAGATCCTTAAATGTAACTCTCTCGAAAAGTCCACACCCGTGCTTGGGTTGTATACAACCTTTTCCCTGGGTGCTTCTCTAGTGACCACCAAGTTTAAATCTGTTAAAACTCCTTCATAATGAACTCTAATTCTGATTCATACTGGTTTGTCCTGACATTCTTTACCTACAACACAGTTAGGAAGCCTACGTACAGCTCATGTTTCTCTAATACCATTGGTTGACAGTAAGACCACTTCTACAATCTGAAGCAAACATTAATTAAATACTGGCCAGGTTGATGCACTCTTTGGCCAGTCCATCTCTGGGTTTCCAGAAAATGACCCCAGGTCATGGTTTGCAGGGACTTAAAAAGGTCAAACCCACAACTCACCACAGTTCTCTTTAGGTCGAATCAGGAGCAAACATACATCCTACCATATTTCCTGCCTATGTACTTCTCACTTATGTTCAATCAGTGGCAAGCATACTTCCTGCCCATATGTAATGAAGCATGTCCAGTGTAGATGGGTCAACCAAACTTGTTTAGGAGAGTGAAAACATGTGGCTTATTATCTCTCATAAGCAACAACCTCCAGCATTTTAGGAAGCATCTTTCCTTGGGTGAGGGGCTTACAGGTCAGAAGCATTTTTATTTCTTGGACTTCTTAGGCTTAGTGACTTAAACTAAAACATAATTTGGATTTTACATTTCCTCTTTCTTTATTGGTAGTTATGTAAATTATGTAAACCTTTTGACCAGTTTTCCAGAATGCTCTGAAACATGATATTTCACACAGCAATTTCATAACTTTGTATCTCTCTAAGGGATCTCTCACAATAAAATCTGTTATCGTCAATGTAGATTTTTCATTGTCCCAGAGGGGTTATATTTTATTTAATTAAAAATGAGAAATGAACTATTGATCAAACAAAACACAATGAAATGTTACTTAAGGGCCTGAAAAATATCACTTTATTTCTAGGAAAAGTGATTGTCCTTTTTGTTCAAACACTAAGTGTATTAAGTATAAAAAGCAGACTCACCAAGTGAATGATATGAACAAACTATTACGAACTAGATAGGAAAACATCAGTTCAGAAAGAGCTCCCAGCATTAATTCTCCCACTCAAAGCACTTAGAAGAGTTAACAGTAATCTTGATCCTCAGGTAAAAGTTGTGATCACAGCTTGCAAAGGAGGCAGAAGGATTGCAAGTTTAAAGAAAACCAAGAGACATTTCTCAATATCAACTTTAAAAAAAGGTTTAGTTTTGCTGTTTTCTCAAATATACAACGACAACAACAGCAAGAACAACAACATCCTCTTGTGGTGTAAAGAGAAAATGAGATGATGCAAATTGAACTTTGGCTTTGTGCTGTTCTCTTATGCTGCCCAGTCAGACGCAGGCTTCTTGAGTCAGGGTGAGAAACACAAACTGCCTCTCAGTGTTGAGATCCTGGGCCAGCCTTCTGGATCCCTCAGCTTTCCCAGAGGAGAAGCCTCTTCTTCCCTAGCCTCAGGCCTCTTTAATGTAGTGATTGATGTCCACAGGAGCTGGATGGCGCTTGCCCACATGGACAAACTGCCAGCCAATTTATTAAAAACAATCAGCCAAAGTCAGAGAAAGAAATACCAGTTACACCCAGAGACTGTCACGTGGGAAGCTTGACTTAACCGTTTTTATTGAGTGTACTAGTGCTTTCTTCCTCGTTTGCAATATCATGTGGAACCGTTTGAAAGCACGACCCCTGACCACTCTTCACTTCACTTGGGGTCTGATTTTCACTTATTAGCAGAATGGAAGGCATGTTCTTCCCAAGAAACCCTGAGTGAGGCTGTGTACAGTCAGACTTTGCTTGACTCAGAGTCCAGTTGGTTTGCACCGCAGCCATGTTCTTGGCCCTCTTTGCTTTTTTTTTTTCTGATTTCAAGAATGTGCATCCTGTTCACTCTCCCTTTATTTGACCTGTCTTGAGACAAGGTTTTTGATGACCCAATCCATTCTCCTTAGTTTATTAACCTCATATACCACCTTTGCATGCTGGGTTTGGGATCTTTCCTTCCTGTAATGCAACACTCTCTTCAGCAGATCTCCGCAGTTTAGTTGTCCTGAGGAGAGCACAGTCTCCCACAAAACCCTCTATAACCGTGACTGTGCTGCTGCTGTGTGTGCTGTGTTTCAGTCCTACAGCAAAGATGAATTGCTTGTGGACTACACTTGAACTCTCACCTCCAAGACTGGGTTCCTGACTCTCAATTGGCTTCAATGTCCTATCCTCCCAAGAAAGGTATAAATCCTACCAAGAGTGATACTAATACTTGCCTGTAAATAATGCTGCAATCTCCAAAACCAGGAGTCATTAGTCACTGTCATTTGTTATTTATTAAATTCATTTATTAGCTTACTCGGGAACTTTCTCACACTATTACTTGGCTTGCTTTTTGGACCGCATTAATTTTTCCTTCTGGCGAGTGTCACATTAATGTCATGCCTCTGCCTAGAATTTGAATGCCTTGAGAGCATGAACTATTGATGGCTTATCTAGATAATTTCCCCATATTTACCTCAGGGATTCAGTTTAGGACACTCTAAAATATAAACTGCTCATATTTTGTATTTTAAACACAGTAAAATAGCAACACTTTGTGCATTCTGTCAAGAAAAATTAAACTTAACTGTTGCTTCTTTACTTTCATCCATTACTAAAAGCTTTTACAGTTTTCTTTTTCTGTTTAAGGAAAAAAAATATCAAGATAGGATCTTACTGTGTATTCCTAGCTGACCTCAAACTCCCAAATTTCCTACTTCAGCATCCCCAGGACTAGGATCATGTGAGTATACTATGATGCCTAATCCCACATTATCCTTTTAAATTAAAAAACTAACAGAAGAATGTTAAGAATGTTAAGGGGCGGGGTTGGGGAAAAGGGACAGAAATATGTGGAAGAGCTTCTTTTAGCTACGAGAAATGATTATACCTGTCAGTGAGTAACTCTATGTATCCCAATGCTGAATATTTTTTAAAAATGTATGTGGCTTTTGTCCCTAGCACTGAGTTTCAGAAACCTTTGAAATGTCCTCAGTGGTAGAAATTGTTGTTTATAATAAATTAGTCCTTTAAAAAATATTAAAAATGCCTCACAATTTTATTAAAAGGCAACGAGGTCTTTGTCCTCCCAGATAATACAGGGGTAACACGGAATGTTAGCACAGCAAGGTGGTTCCTGTAAAGGAAGGAATACAATACCTGTTACCTGCTTAGAAGGCTGGGAGGGTAGAATATTCTAGCCTAATGGATGACCTTTGTCCTATTTGTGTGGCTAGAGACTACATCAGACCCTCCCCTAGACCCTTATCAACAGCTTGTGTTTTTTTTTTTTAATCAGTCAATCTTGTAGATCCTATGAGACCAAAAGAGGAACAAAAACAGTACACTTTGCAAGTTAATGGGAGACCAAAACAGAAATAATATACCTCACAGTTTAATGGTTCTGTTTGCAGTTAAGACAGGTATAAGTTTCTGTCTACCCTGTGTTTGTTTGACCCATTTGCACTGAAGATGCCTGATCACATGTTGGCAGGAGAGGAAATACATCAGAATGAATGCTTGCCCCTGATTCGACCTGATGGGAAATGAGTTGAATTGTGGGTTTTGCCTTTTTATGCTCATGCAAAATGTGAGTTGGGGCCATTTTCTGGAAACCCATAGAGGGACCTGGCTAGAGAGTCCATCAATCTGGCCAGTATTTAATCAAACCTTGCTTCAAATTTGGCTTTAAATTGTGTTAGTGGTCTTAGCCTCAGTAGGATTAACAAAGGTATAATGTGTCCCTTACAGAGAGTTTTGATGTGGTTGTGTCTGATCTTTATTTATCTTACTTTGTTCCTCAAAGAGATTTATGTCTGCTGTGTTATGCATAGGGCATTGAGCTAACACTCACCAAAAAATGTTTTCAATAAATTGTGCTGTTATTAAATATACATAAAATAAACTTCCCTGGCTTCTGTATCAGCTCCTACTTCCAGGCCCCTTCCCCGTTTGATTTCCTATCCTGGTTTCCTTCAGTGATGGACTACAATGTGGCAGTGTAAACCAAACAAACCCTTTCCTCTTCAACTTGCTTTTTGGTCATGGTGTCTCACCACAACAATCAAAACCTTAACTAAGACACCTAGCCTGAGAGTTTTGTATCTTCTCGTTTCACTCTCTCATTCATTCATGAGTGGTAGGTCTGGTTACTATTATACATTTTTTAGGGTAGGACTTCTCTGAGGTAAAAGGCAGTCTTGAGGTCAAAGTCCAGCTATCTGATTCATGTAGTCACAGTGTTCTCAAGTGTGAAAAAGTTTTTTTTTTTTTTTTTTTTTTTAAAGTGAAAGATAACCATTTTAGCAGGAAGAAATCTCAGAGACTCAGTGGGGAAGTGAAAGTATATTGAACAGCTCTTGTGCTCTTCTGACAATCATTTTTGTCCTACTCTTTCTGCCACTACAGTTACAAGTTCAGGACACATCTTGACCAGTTCTCAGGAGATCTATCTCACTTACACCAGCCACCTCCAATTTGTAGAAACGCCCTTGGGAATCGCTCAGCATCTACGCATGTTCATTGCAGATGACTACAGTGGACCTTGCTTATCAAGAGATGGAAGCCAGTGTGCGAGTAAATGCTCCCTTCTTTCGTTCCTGAGGTATATTTAATAAGATGATGATTTCTCGTCTCACTGGCTGAGTCAGCAACATATTCCTGTTTTGTTTTCCTTCCTGCCTTGCTGCACTCCTTTGCTCTCTGAGGTTATTTTTCAAATAAATTGCCTGCTTTTTCTCAGGCTATGCTCTACAGGGAAAGCAGACTGAAACAAAAGTGTTAGCATTGGGCAGAGGGATGTTGGTATCACTGGAACAAATTAGTTCTCACTAAACTTAGTGCTCCCGCACAATTCTGATTTCTAGTGAAAGAAAACGCATTGAATATTAATTTAAATTCACATCATGAAACTTTTAAAAAAGAATGACCTTGAACTAAGAACTCGAGATCCATTGAATGGTGTAGCAATTGAAAACTAACATCGGTGACATCAGTTACTAGAATTTATCAAAAACAATTAGCATGGAAAGGTTTCAGAGTTGGTAAGAGAGCCTCTTTTGTGAGTTTAATGCATATTTTATAATTTATGATTGGAGAATAAAATATAAGTCATCATCTATTGTGGAAGGCCAGTGTCCAGCCATATTATACCATTTGCCTCCTCACTGTTTGGGACCTGGCACATGTGTGCTGAGCGACTAGACTTTGACAGTGGATGAACAATGGTTTTGGTGAATGAAATTGCAGCCACCATTATATATGTTCCAGGTTTTAGCTCAGGGTACAATCCTATTTGCAATCATTTTTTTAACAGATGTAGATGAGTGACTAATCTCAGGATTCAATCACCCTGGATTAATCATCTGACTCCTAAATCCACAGACAAATGTTCTTATCTGAAGAAGAGCAAGTACCAGAAGTGACTTCTGAGTCCCAGCACAGAACATTATCACAGTGTCAGCAATGAAAGCAGCCAACAAATATTGAGTTCCTCTTGTAAAAAAGACACTATTCAAGGGAAATATCCATTTATAATTTGTATTCTAATAATATTCTGGTTTAATGAGCCATTTATTTAAAATTCTTTGATGCTTTAATCAAGGTATGTTTAGCTTTGTGTTGCTCCTGAATTAGAACCAACTGTTAAACACAGTTCCCATGGTAGAGTCCTTATCCAAACAGCAACAATTAGGGAGTAATTGTGTTCTCCAGACTGACTGTTTTTCCAGAGTCCTGAGTTCAATTCCCAACAGCCACATGGTGGCTCACAACCATCTGTATTGGGATCCATGCTCCAGACAGATAGCAAGAGGTGATTTTTTTTTTTATGACAGTCATAGGAGGAAGGCATTCAGCATTTTATGACCTTCAGGTTAGTATTGAACTCTTGGGAATGATTGGAATCATGCCCTTGTTATAAACAAAGAGTGATTGTGAGCATACCCAAGCATTATGCAAAACAGAGAAGGGTTAGAGTTTTTGGGGCAGAGATCAAGGAAGCTTTTCCCATATTTACTCATTAATTAATTAATTTTACACTGGGTCATGTGTGGTGGCATAGGAGCTCTTAGAAGTTAGAGGCTTCCAGGTCTGGGCTACATAGTGAGTTCCAAGTCAATCAGGACTTCCTATAAAAGTTCTACATTTTATTTATTGTTTTTGTGTGCATGTGTGTGTGTGTGTGTGTGTGTGAGAGAGAGAGAGAGAGAGTATATGTATGCACATGCACTCACATGCATATGCAAAAGAGGAAATGGGAGGCTGAAGTGATGGCTCAACGGTTAAAACTACTGACTGCTTTCCCAGAGGTCCTGAGTTCAATTCCCAGCAATTACATGGTGGCTTACAACCATCTGTATTGGGATCCAATGCTCTCTTCATGTATGTCTGAAGGCAGTACAGTGTACTCACATACATAAAATACATAAATAACTGAAAAAAAGAGAGAGAAAGGAAACAACTAGGAAATACTTGGGAAATGCTCAATCTTTCTAGTCCTCAGGGAAATGGAGATGGAACCTACTTCAAAAGTCTATCTCATCACAGTCAGATCGCCATCATCAGGAAGAGAAACGACAACAAAAGCTGAAGACGAATGGCAAACTTGTATACACTGTTGTTGGAACTATAGCCTGATACAACCACTTTTGAAATCATACTGGAGGTTTCTTAATAAAAGTGAATAAAAATCTAACTGCCATGTGATGAAGCTATGGCATTCCAGGGCATACACCCGAAAGCCTTAATGTCCTGCTACAGAGTCCCTGCACATCCCTGCTCACAGACACTCTATTTACGAAAGATAGGAAATAGAAGCAGCCTAGTTGTTCTTCTACAGATGACGGATAACAAAACTGTGGTACTTATACACGTGAAATATTACTCAGCTGTACTGAAAAACGAATTCAGGAAATGTCCATAAGTGGATGAAATTGGAAACAAACATACAGAATGGAGTAACTCAGGCCCAGAAGGATAAATCCCACATGTAGACATCTCCTCAGCTTCAAATCTCTTGCTTTCGGTGTTTAACTTGGAACAGGAATGGAATCCAGGAAACTAGAGAAGTGCCTTGCATGGTAAGGGTCAGGGATACTGGGTACCATGGTGAAGGTCAGGGATACTAGTTTCCAGGTAAAATGAAGGTAGAGAGGTGGAATACTGAGGGGAGAGGGGCTTGAACAGGGAGCAGTGAAAGCATGCCGAAGATATTGGGGGAGAAGGTGGTAATCCAAAATAAAGATATATGGAAGGCCATATGAAAGCTTACTATCTTACCACTCAATTGAAAATATAATCAGAGCGATAGAAAATACATGTAACATGAACATAGAGGAAAATACCTGGGCCTAAAGGATTAATCAGGGATGAGGTGAAAGGGTTAGAGAAAGGAGGGAGTGGTAGATGGGTTAGCCAAATTTAGGCTTTATAAAAATACCTTATGGAAACCCAAGAGTTAATAAGCTAATTTCATATCAACTCAAGCCAGAGATCATGGAATGGGGAGGGCATATGAGTGGAGTTATTGTCAACTGATGACTGTTAGGGACGGAGAGTCAGTTTTTTTTTTTGGGGGGGGGAGGGATTTTGAGCAGGGTTTCTCTATGTAACAGCCTTAGCTGTCCTAGAACTTGCTTTGTAGATTAGCTTGGCCTTGAATTCACAGAGATCCCTCTGCCTCTACTTCCTAAGTGCTGAGATTCAAGGCAAGCCCCACCAAGTTTTCCCCTGAGAGTCAGTTTTCTTAAGGTTGTGGTCCATGTTAGGTTGACCATTCTCCAGTAGATGGCCCCAAATCTATATCCATATTGTCAGCATTAGCTGTCCTCAATAGTTCATTAAAAAGAATTCATAAAGTTGGAAGGAATATGGAAGTCATGGAGGGAGGGCATCTAGGGGGAGTTGGAGGGGATGAATTGAAGGTGAACTTAGTCCAAGTACAATGTATGCATATGTAAAATTTTCAAAGAATGAGTATTATGATGTTTTTAAAAATAACCTATAATCTATAGATGTTCTCTACCTTTTCTCTCCTAATTCCTCTTCTTTCTGGTACTCCTCTTCTTCCTCTTTCTCTTTCTATCCCTCCTCCTTCTTTTCTTCCTTCTTCTTTAAGATAGGGTCTTTCTAACTAGCTAAGGCTTCCTTGAACAAACTGGACCTCAAACTCATGATTCTCTTATCTTAGTCTCCCAGCGCTGAGATTATAAGTGTGTACCATCATACCTAGATTTCCAAAAGATCTTAGGGCCCTCAGTTCCCTAACTTTATTACTTTCTAATCTTGACTTGATTATGTAATCAACTTTGTTGGCTCCAAATGAACATTTACTTGTTAATGACCTTAATAAAGATGTGTTTTCCACTTGTGGTGGTTTGAATATGCTTTGCCAAGGGAGTGGCACTATTTGGAGGTGTGGCCTTGTTAGAGTAGGTGTGGCCTTGTTGGAGAAAGTTTGTTACTGTGAGGGTAGTCAATAGGACTCTCCTCCTAACCACATGGGAGCCAGTCTTCTCCTAGCTGCCTTTGGAACAAGAGGTGGAACTCTCAGCTCCTCTAGCCCAATGTCTGCCTGGACCCTGCCATGCTCCTGCCTTGATGATACTGGACTGACACTCTGAAATTGTAAGCCAGCCCTAGTTAAATGTTGTCCTTTATAAGAGTCACCTTGGTCATAATGTCTGTTCACAGCAGTAAAACCCTAAACAAGATACCATTCTGTTCAAATTTATTTGAAAATTACTGATTTTAAACATTTTGAAAATTATGCTTTAAGTATTATCTATTAAGATACTTTCCTAGGTGCTGAGAAGATATCTCTGTTGTTAGAATGCTTGTTATATAGTCATAAGGACAGTTCAGATCACCAGAAAACCCTGTGAACACTGGGTTAGTATGTGGTATTTTTTTGTAATTTCAGCCTCCACAAATAAAGACAGGAGATCTCCAGAAACACCTGCCAGCAAGGCTACCTCTAGGTTTGCTTGAGAGACCTTGCCTCCACATGCGCTAACACATACATACACCCACATACTTGAAAAAAATGTAGGGATGCACACACAAGCACCTCTCTCTCTCTCTCTCTCTCTCTCTCTCTCTCTCTCTCTCTCTCACACACACACACACACACACACACACACACACACACACACACACACAGAAAATAAAAATCAAAGATACTAATTTGGGTCCCAGGTTATTGTCCTTGAATTTTATGAACTGGAGAGGAAAAATGTTCACTTAAGATTTGCACCCGTGCAAGTGTGTGTGTGTGTGTGTGTGTGTGTGTGTGTGTGTGTGTGTGTATGTATGTACTTATTGGTTGTTCTGTGGAAGCACAGTCTGGCTATGCAGGCTTGACTGGCCTTGAGCCTGAGGTCTTCTTGCCTCCACCCATGACTGGTGAGATTACAGGTATGTTCTGCTACAACCAGCTGAGACTGACTGTTTGAACAACTGTTGAGTTCATGCCAAACAGCAGGCAGCAGCAAACTGAGCTGTATTCGCTTTCACTTTAGACTAGTTGCTGCTGTGGTGCTGAACTAAAAAATATTCTCATGGTGTTTTCATCTTCTGTGTGATATTCAGAAGTCCAACTGGTTGTCAGAGTTAAACACGCCATGCGGGTCATAACTAGGTTGCTTTGGTTTGTTGGAGATGTACACAGCTGAGACTTCTGTCAGAAGTGTGATGAGGTCAATGCAGACCCATCAGTCCTCAACCATCGCCTGCTCATCCTGAGAGTAATTTACATTTCTCATGCTCAGTAGAAACTCTAGCAGAACTAGTATTCAGCTAGGCCCATACCAGCTTAAAGACTTTAAATACTTTATAAAAGTATTAAGGAAAAGATAAACTTTATTATCTTTTTTATTTTTATGCATTATCAAGGAAAAGAGGAACTCCTGATGCTTTCACAAATACAAAAGTAGATACATGTCAACGATTTTATTTATCTCATTAATTAATCTAAAATGAAGACACACGTGCAGGTTACTAGAAATCCTGCGATGAAGCTATAGAGATGAAAAGAATCCGTTGAATCTTCAGGTTTGTCGACATATTTGTAGACAAAATTCCTTCCCATTTCGTTATTTAACACAGCAAAAATTATTTACAATGCTGAAAATATAGAAGTCACCAGGTTGTTCATCAAATGATAAGCAGGCAAACAAAACGTTGGACACCATCCTACCTTGAAAGGGAATGTGTATCTATTCTCACTATAGTATGGATGGACTTTGAAAATAGTATTTTCTCTCTCAAAGGAGTGAGATACAGATCAGGTATTCCATGGTCCCTTCAGATAGGATGCCCATAGTAGGCAGACCATAGGAACAGAAAGTGGATCAGAGGTTGACAAGGGAAAGATTGAAAGTGCAGAAGATTAACAATTGTTGAGGAAACAAAGTTTCACTTGAGTTCAAAATGCTTTTGCTTTAATAGTGATGGTTGCAAATTTTGAATCATTTTCATATTTCCAGTTCTTTATAGCTTGCAAAACTGTAAAGAGCTCAAATAGAATGAAGGGTTGTGAGCTCATAAACTCACATATCCTGGAAGGTTGTGTTAGACAATGCCTAGTTTTCCATTGAAAAAGAACCAATACTTTTTGTTTGTTTGTTTGCTTTTTAAAAAGTGCTTTGGATTTTTTTCCTATAAAAGAAATGAAATCTGACTAACATTCTGATTGTATCTCTGGGGTTACATAAAACAGAAAAGGCGACAGTGTTCTCCTCATGCATCTGTTTGCCAAAAACAATCAAAATAGAACAACAGATGGGCTGCACAGCAGACACTTTAAAGCCAGGGAAATTAAATGGAAGGAAGAGCTCGATTTTAAAGACCCTTTGCTTAGTCACTGTCCTTACGGCTTATTACTGTGCATTCCACCCTGTAGAAAATGTTGAGAGAAAATGACTAAGTGGACTGAACTGTTGTATGCTCTTTGAAATTTTACAACCTTTTCAGCATTTCAGAACATCAGCAAGAATGTCATGAACCAAAAACTATAGAGGCTGGTGTAAAAGATCGCACAACAGTGATTTATAGAAGTATGTGTAGATACCATATTCTCTTCTACCTAGCATCCTTTCTAAAATTACGCTTGTCCTGATTTCCCATATCCTACTCCTAATAATGGTTCCAGGATCTCTTCTTGTTCCTAATTCTTCTGATATTTGCAATTGGGCTAGCTCATCTCCTTGCTCACCCTATCTTTTCTCTTTGTTGTCATGAATATTAATTGCACCTTTTTCAGTTTCTTAAAGTCTTTCTTCCTTCCACTATGAATCTCAGCCTTAAATGGTCACAGAAAGATCAAACAAAAACTTGTAATCTGGGCTCTTTCTTCATGCATTTTATATTAAACTCAATAATGGAATATCCTTGCTATATATCTTGAAATAGAAGTAGTCTCACACTGGAGAATGGTGCACATGCCTGTAATCCAAACACTTGAGATGCTGGGACAGGAGGATTATGAGGTCCATATCAGTCTGGGCTGCATAGTCAGGCCCTGCCCAGACTGTATTCAAGAAGGAAGAAGGAAGAGGTGGAGGAGGAAGAGGAGGAGGAAAAGGTAGAAGAGGAGAAATAGAAGTAGGAGGAGGAAGAGGAGAGGTTGCTATAACTTTAACTTTGGTAAGTAGTCACGTCCTGTAGTTAAATGATTTTTTTTAGATGACCGTAGGAAAGAAACCCTGTGTTTTCTATTCCATACCTGGAAGGTTTCTTTCAATATTTTCACATGTAATGATTGTGAAAGCTAGAAGTCTGAATCAGTTGACAAAGCTGTCTTCCTTTGAGGCCCCTTTCCATCACTTATAAGTGGCAGTCTTCTCCCTCTGTGGATCTGTGTCCTAATATCTTCTACATATAAGGCTACAGTCATATTATTTTAGCACACTTATTTTATAAGCACATTTAGCACACTTATTTTAATATTACTATGCTGGCCACTTTTATGTCAACTTGACATAAGCTAGAGCAATCTGAATGGAAGAAATGGCAATTGAGATAATGTCTCTATAAGATCTGGCTGCAAATCATTTACTTAATTAGTAATTGAAAAGATAGGGCCCCATTGTGGGTGATGGTGTCCTTGGGCTGGTGGTCCTGGGTTCTATAAGTAGTTGACTGAGCCGCAATAAACAAGTCAGTAAGCAACACTCTCCCATGGCTTCTGTATCAGCTCCTGCTTCCAGGTTTCTTCCTTGTTTAAATTCTTTTCCTCACTTCCTTTGATGAAGAACAGTGATGTGGAATTATACACCATATAAACCCTTCAAGTTGCTTTTGTTGGTGTTCATTATTTTTTTTTTATTAACTTGAATATTTCTTATATACATTTCGAGTGTTATTCCCTTTCCCGGTTTCCGGGCAAACATCCCCTCCCCTCCCCTTCCTTAAGGGGTGTTCCCCTCCCAACCCTCCCCCATTGCTGCCTTCCCCTCAACAGTCTAGTTCACTGGGGTTTAGTCTTAACAGGACCCAGGGCTTCCCTTCCACTGGTGCTCTTACTAGGATATTCATTGCTACCTATGAGGTCAGAGTCCAGGGTCAGTCCATGTATAGTCTTTGGTAGTGGCTTAGTCCTGGAGCTCTGGTTGCTTGGCATTGTTGTACATATGGGGTCTCGAGCCCTTCAAGCTCTTCAGTTCTTTCTCTGATTCCTTCAAGGGGGTCCAAATTGATGTTCATTATTATAGTAACCCTAACTGTACTGGTTGGTTGTGAGTGTCAACCTGACATAAGCTGCAGTTATCATAGAGAAAGGAGCCACAGTTGAGGAAATGCCTCCATGATATCCGACTATAAGGCATTTTCTCAATTAGTGATCAAGGGTGGGAGGACCCATTGTGGGTGGTGCCATCCCTGGGCTGGTAGTCCTGGGTTCTATAAGAAAGCAAGCTGAGCAAGCCAGGGGAAGTAATCTAGTAAGAAGCACTCCTCCATGGCCTTTGCCTCAGCTCCTGAGTCCAAGTTCCTGCCATGTGTGAGTTCCTGTCCTGACTTCCTTTGGTAATGAACAGCAATGTGGAAGTGTATGCTGAATAAACACTTTCCTCCTCAACTTTCTTCTTGTCATGATGTTTTGTGCAGGAATACAAACCCTGACTAAGACACTGCCTAAGACAATGACTATCTCTTAACATACCCAGGACTCAAATAAAGTCATATCCTCAGGTCCTGGGAATCAAGACTTCTGTTTATGAATTTTACAGAACTCATATTGCCACTTAACAAGCATTGTCCTCTTAGCTTTACAAGAAGGACAAGAATCCCTCAGGGATTGAAGTGTCTCTGAACTGTCTGCACATGAAAGCAGCTAGCCCCTCTAATTGGTGCACTGCCCTATGGATTCTTATGCACAAATTTAAGAAGAAAAAATTGTTCTAGGACAGAACTTTTGTGGTGTCAGAGTTGGCAAAAATTAGAACAATACTAAAGAAAGCAATGATTTTATTTTTGTTTTGAAAGATAAATTCTGGTCACATCTTTATGTGATTACAGTTTCCTGTGTATCTAGGTAACAAACCACAGTTGATCTAAATATTCATATAAAAATACCACAATCATCTGTAAGTGTATGGGATTTTTGCTTGTCAGCTTGCTTGCTTTCCTTTTTTTACATTGCTGGGGATCAAACCAAAGACCTGGACATTCTAGACATGCTCTATTGCTAAGATATATGATAGCACATTTTGTGCTTTCTCATATCTTCATAGAAATATTATAGATCATAAAATCCATAAGTTCATATGCCTAGGAATCAAGAGATTAGGATGTAGCTCCATGGTACAGAGCTTGCCTAAGTCCTACATAGGACTCTTGAGTTCAATTCCTACCCTACACATATACAAAATGTATATAATAACCTTAAGTATTTACATACATCTGCATAAAAAGTATTTTATTTGTCTAATTTTATTTGTTTGATTCTTTATTTGTCTTCAAGACAGGGTTTCCCAGAGTAGACCTGGCTGTCCTGGAACTTGCTCTGTCTAGGCTGGGCTTGAACTCAGAGATCTGCCTGCCTCTGCCTCTGCCTCCCAAGTGCTGAGATTAAACGTGTACAGAATTGCCACTAGGCTTAGAAAATTATTGTCTACTCTGTGTATATATTTTCTACTCTCTGATAGTACTAGTAAGTGAATATTATTATCATTCGTTGCCAAAGTTATGAGGCTCGGATGTATAAGTTGCCTTCTTAAATCCACACAGTTGGTAAATAAAAAACTGGTTATTCAGAACTGTGATTGCCTTGCTCCACAATCCAGTTAACATTTTTGTATGAGACTCAGTCTTTCTGTCCCCATTTGTTATGTAAGTAAAATATGGTCAGTGTATAGGAATTTGAATGCACATACAGAGAAAAATTAAAATAATGTATAATTCCATTATTCAAAGTTATCCACCTATAAGTCCTTCTGGATGGGAGGGAAAGAGAGTAAATATAATCAAAACCAATCTACCATGTATGTGATACGTGAAGTTCTCAATCAATTAAAAATATCTTAAAACAAAGATCGCAACCTACCTGCTGTTTTAATTGAGTCAGACAGCTTTAAAAGTTTTTATTTGGATTTTTCTCATCCTCAAATTTTAATGATTTCTGGAATTTTAGATACAAACCAATCCTGTTCCAGGCCAGTGTATTGTAATTGTTTCTTTCCATTCTGCCATTCATTGTCTTGGCAATGGCTTTCATCGATCAGAAGTGCCAGGTGCCAATGGAATATAGTAGTGTTAGGTTTCTGTTTACAGATTGTTCTTTTGGTATAGTCCAAAGTTGAACAACCTAGGGTCACATAAGTGCTGTCTTACATCTTTCTGTAGAGTTTCTATACTTTTCCACTTTAAACATTTACACTTATTATCTATTTTTGTTAGTTTTTGTGAAAGGAGTAAGGTCTGTAAAGAGACCCTAAAACCCTTTCTATGAAATCCCAGCCCTTCTCCATTAAATAGTCTGAGCTCTTTGGACAGATAACTTAGTAGTAATACGTGTATTAGTCCATTTATGGACTCTTTATTTTTTCCATTGATCTATGTGCCTACTTTTCACCTGGATGCTTGGTTTTCTTGGTTATTGTAACATTATATTAAGTATTGAAATTGAGTAGGTTAAGTCCTCAGACTCAACTCTCTTTGGTATTCTTTTAGCTGTTACAGATCTTTTCTCTATTCGCTTTCAAACTGGCTTCGTGGTTTCTCCAAAGGAGTCAGTAGGATTTTTCATTGAGAAAGCATTGAATTTATAGATAACACTGAAATGTTTGTCATCTCGCCAGAGCTCTCAACTAGGAACTAAATTGACTGACAACTGCCTGACCAGCCCTCCCTGGAACATCCCTCCATGGGCCTCTTGCAGAGGTTTCCAGTAAAAGCAACCAGCAAGGGAGTGATGTCTTCTTAAGAAAAGCTTTATAGCTCTCTTCTCTCCTTGGCTCAGTACTCTAATGTCTTGCAGAGTTACTTCCCAAATAAACTATGTCTACTCGTATGCTAAACTCAGGGATTGCTTCTGGGGGAATCTAAAAGAAGACAGAGACTACAGCATTGGTGCACACTGAGCATCAATAATCAGAACATTTCAGAGCTGGAGTGTTCAAGGTGGGAGACTGAGCAGCGGCATGACTCTACAGATGGTTCCAAACATGGTTTCCTAGGTCAAGTCACAATCAAAGCAGGTACATGCAGAGAATCTTGCACTGTGGAATCTCCTTTAGTCTATGCATTTCACCAAATATGCGAAATCTGAGACACTTCTGATCCCAAGAACTTCCATGGCCAAGGAGAGGCACAGCAGGTAGCATCTGTCACCAAACCTCATGACCTGGGCTCTAGATCTCTAGAACCTAGTTGGTGGAGGGAGAGAGGTAACTCCCGTGTGTCTAACTTAGACACACACACACACACACACACACACACACACACACACACACACACACACACACTTTAAAAAAGATATATTTAATTCTGTATGCTAACAGACAGGCCCCAGTGGGACAGGTCTATTATCTAAATATCCTACTTTCCAAAGCAGGGTCAGTCCTAATCAATAATCAAGGCATATAGAAATAAATAACTTAGTTCCTGCCTTACACTCAAATTTATTCTGTAAGGTGTAAAAAAAACACATATCCCCCAAGCTTTCTATTCCTCAGAAGAAGAAAAAAAAAAAGATGCAAAAACGAAATGCACTTCAGTTCAACAAGCATTAATGTGCATGAAAATCTACCTCAGAATAGCTAAACTGCTAAAAGATGTGCTGCTATTTTAAAGCCAGAAGATTTGGAATGTCTCACACAGATTTCAGCTTCTAGGTTGCCATGGCTCACTAGAATCAGGTTAAAAATTAAAAATGCAAAGACATGCTGTGGTTTCACTTATTTTTTCCCATAATTTTGAAATAAAAAGGCAATATGGAGTGGAAAATTATGGAGGAAAGAATAAATGGTACAGAGAACTGGTTCAACACTTTATCTTCATTTTTTAATAGCCTTAAAATCAAGTCACACATGCTGAGTACAGCAAAATGTACTAGGCATTTGTTGGAAGTAAAAATTCCTCTGAGACTTCCTAGCTCGAGGGGAGAAAATGGCGTCATAAAGGAATGATGTAGACACAGTTCTTTGCCCTGCCAGAAACCTTCTTTTCATTTGCACTACAGCTAAACCTCAGTCAGCTGCAAAAACAACGTGCTGTAATAGGATATTTATTTTTGCTGAAATGGAGCTGCTACTCTGCCCTTTCAGATTCTGCAGCCTTGCAAAGCACCCAGAGTGCCTTTTGTCCTTGGGGACCTGCTGGAGGTGAACGCAACATCTTTCCTTCTGCAATATGATTTTTCTTTAAGATGCCAAGACAGAATCAGATGAACAGCCATCCAGCTTTTGGGAGGAAAGGCAGAAATGATTTAATTAACCTTATCAGACTTCCTGTAAAAATGTAGTATCAGCCCTATGGAAGGTCAGTGGGTGCTTGCTTTGCCTTCCCTAGAGGAACAGGAATAGGGCTGGTGACCACAGAAGTGCTTTCTTTTCTATCTCATGTATTCAAGCTATTGAAATCCTGTCTCTGGAGGAGACCTGATATCATAAGTGGGAATTACGTTTAGCTTTTTCATTTTTGAGAACATTAGGAGGATTTACTGAATGCAGCCAATACCACCATGTCCTTCTTCCCCAGCTTGGCCAAAATCCCCAGAAGAAAAGCAAGAGGAGCAATTGCTCTACCACGTTTCCATCTTGCATGGTCTTAACTGTATGATTTGGTCAGAGAACACTCAAATGATGTCTTCTTTGGAAGGTCATCAAGGATTTGACATTTTCTAACCCAATAATAAATACTTTTTATTGGATTTTTTTCAATGAATTATGCAAACAGACATGTCTTGTTTAAAAAGCACACCTTTCATTTTTGAAGCTTTGTATTTTTTCTTGCCTAGGCAGGTATGTTTCTGGGTTTCCTCTCTCTCTCTCTCTCTCTCTCTCTCTCTTATTCTGTGTGTGTGTGTGTGTGTGTGTGTGTGTGTGTGTGTGTGTTGTATGTTTTAGGTCTTTTGTATCTTTTGTATCATTGCTATGATTTTTTCCCAGACTTCATTTTTTTAAATATTTTTTCTTTCAGAAAGCACCAAATGATATATTTCCAGCTACCTGATGGCTGGATCTTCAGCAACAGCCCTGTACATCAATTATATTCCACTGGATGATCTCACAGTGAGGAGTGTTTGGGCAGCATAGATGGGCTCAGTGGGTTACAAATAAAAAAGTTCTCCCCTAGATAAAAACACAGAAAGAGGGACACAAAGTTAGGAGAGGTAGGGGTATATCTAGGAGGAGTTAGGAAGAGGCATTGAGAGGTGGATACAATCAAAGACACTATATGTATGAAAGTCTCAAAGAATTCATAAAAGAATAGAATTGAAGACCCAGAAACAAACCCACATATCTATGGATACTTGATCTTTGATAAAGAAGCCAAAACCATACAGTAGAAAAAAGAAGACATCTTCAACAAATGGTGCTGGTTTAACTAGAGGCCTGCATGTAGAAGAATGCAAATTGATCCAAATTTATCAACTTATACAAAGCTCAAGTCCAAATGGATCAGGAACCTCTACATAAAACCAGATACAATGAATCTAATAGAAAAGAAAGTGGGAAATAGCATGGGGGAAATTTTCCTGAACAGATTACCAATGGTTCATACTCTAAGATCAACAATTGACAAATGGGACCTCATGAAACTGAAAAGCTTCTGTGAGACAGAGGACACTATCAATAAGAAAACGGCATTCTGCAGATTTGGGAAAAGATCTTCACCAAACCTACATCTGACAGAGGGCTAATGTCCAAAAATATCATATATATCTATATATCTATATCTATATCTATATCTATAACTATATATATATCAAGAAGTTAGACTCCAGAAAACCAAACAACCCAATTTAAAATGGGCTACAGAGCTAAGCAGAGAATTCTCAACTAAGGAATCTCAAATGGCTGAGAACCACTTAAAGAAATGTTCAACATCCTTAGCCATTAGGGAAATGCAAATCAAAACGACCCTAAGATTCCACTCTACAGCAATCAGAATGGCTAAGATCAAAAACTCAGGTGACAGCAGATGCTGGAGAGGATGTGGAGAAACACAACCACTCCTCCATTGTTGGTGGGATTGCAGACTGATACAACCACTCTGGAAATCAATCTGTCGGTTCCTCAGAAAAGTGGAAATAATTCTACCTGGAGACTGAGCTACTACTACTGGTCTTATACCCAAAAGATGCTCTACCATATCACAAGGTCACATGCTCTCCTATGTTCATAGCAGCCTTATTTATTGTAGCCAGAAGCTAGAAACAACCCAGATGTCCTTCAACAGAGGAATGAATACAGACAATGTGGTTCATTTACACAGTGGAATACTACTCAGCTATAAAAAGTGAGGACATTATGAATTTTGCAGGCAAATGGATGGAACTAGAAAATATTGTAATGATGGAGGTAACCCAGACCCAAAAGGACATGCATCGTATGTACTCACTGATAAGTGGGTATTAGTCAAAAAGTACAGAATACCCATGATAAACTCCACAGATCATATGAAGCTTATCAATAAGAAAGCCCAAGTATGGATGTTTCAATCCCACTTAGAAGAAGGAAGGAGGTAGGGGCCTAGGTAGGAGAGGAGAGGGGAACAGAAAAAAGGGGGGCAGGATCAGGTATGGGAGGAGACAGGAGAGAAGCCCAGGGGTCCAGGAGAAGGAATATAAATATGCAGCAGTGTAGGGTAGGGAACAGGGGAACCACTAGAAAGGCCCAGATGCCAGGGATGAGAGAGGCTCCCAGGACCCCACGGGGATGATCTTAGCTGTAATGTCCAGCAGTGGGGAGGTGGACCCTGAAGAGATCACCTTCAGTAGATAGACATGACCCCCAGTTGAGGGTTGGAGCCACCACCCATCTAAAATTTTGACCCAGAATTGTTACTGTAAAAAGAAAATGCAGAGACAAAAGTGGAGCAGAAACTAAAGGAAAAACCACCCAGAGAGCACCCCAACTTGGCATCCATCCCATGCGCAGGCACCAAACCCCGACACTGGTGCTGATGCTGTTTTGTTTGCAGACAGGAGCCTGGCATGGCTGTCCTCTGAGAGGCTCTATCAGCACCTGACTGAGACAGATGCAGATACTTACAGCTAACCGTTGGAATGAGCTTGCGGACCCCTAGGGAAGAGTTAGGGAAAGGACTGAAGGAGCTAAAGGGGATTGCAACCCCATAAGAAGAACAACAGTACCAACTAACTGGACCCCACAAAGCTCCCAGAGACTAAACCACCGACTAAAGAGCATGGGCTTGTCTGTGTCCTCAGTCTGTGAAGAGGACTGCCTTATCTGGCCTCAGTGAGAGGGAATGCACTTGGTCCTGTGGAGGCTTGACGTCCCAGAGAAGGGGGAATGCTAGAGGGGTGAGATGGGAGTGGGTGGGTGGGTGGGGGAGCACTCTCTTAGAGGCAAAGTGGAGGAGGGTTAGGCTGGGGGTGGGGTTGTGGAGGGTGGACCAAGAAGGCAGACAATATTTGAAATGTAAAGAAAATAATTAATAAGAAAAATAATTTATAAAAGATACATTTAAAAAATGTCTATGACTTCGCTCACATGTCGCTCCCCTGGAACACCCTCATACTCCACCAATCCTTGCATGTCAGTGTCTTAGTTAGCATTCAAAGCTTGCCAATCCAGGAAGCCGCTTTTCAGCCAACATTCCATGTGGAACAGAATGGGAAAGAGCTCATGAGCCCCACCCTAAAAACAGTTGCTCTTTTCCTTTAAATATTTCCCTCCCTTTATTCCTTTGTGTTATATCACTTTGTAATGGTGATTCTCAAACGTTAGGAAGCAACAAAATCACTTGGAAGAGTTATACCAACCAACCATCAAGCAAACAAGCACAGAGTTCCGGCCTCTCACAGAGCTGCTGCTATTTCTGATACGTAAGGTCCTAGGTGGTACTGTTGGTCTGGTGAGCATAGTTAAATCTACTTTACAGTAACTTGGGTTTTATTCTCTCTCCATTGTGAACTCCTCATGTTAAAATGAAAGTTTTCTCTAGTCTTTGTATGCCTTGAAGTTCCCAGCGGAGTATATATTTAGCAACTATTATTAAAATTGAATAGTGCAGCGGACCTAAGCATTGCTTTTGATTTGGCACTGACCCTTTGGATTCTTGCTTTCCATTAGCTATGGGTAGTATAGCTATGTAAGATGCTGAGGGTGGAGCCAAGTTTTCTAAGCTTTTGCTGTAATTCTTGGTCTGGGGATGTGAGCTTGTGACATGTGCATTGAAGAACATAGTGAAGACAATGACGTGAGCGGAACCCAGGGGAAGCAGTTGAAAGGCTCCCCTAAAGGAATAGAATGACAAAAGTTCAACACTTGAGAAATTAAGTAATAAGGTTGCCATGGTAAGATAACAAGAGATCTCAAATCTATAATTGTACTCAGAGAGAGGCAGGCTCGTGTTCTCCAGGAGTATTCTTGTTCCCTCTTACTCTTAATGCTTCAAAAGCAAGTCACTCTGAATTCAAGTCGTGCTTCTAATTGCTATTATTATTACACTTAGAATGTTCTTCAGAACCAAAATAGTTCGTAGGAAGGAAAATTAATTCTAGGTTTTTCTAGCGTGGAAATACAGGCACCAGAGTATTCTGGCAAATTTGTGTTTTCTGACTGTATGAATGTAAGGTGTTCCCCTTCTACCTGTCTACTGAGGGATCTGTTCAGAATATTTTCCTCAGATGAGTGGGACAGTATTTTGTATATGGAAACTGTTTCTAAAGATTTTTTTTTCAACTCATAAGAAAAACTCAGCTAGACCAACTAAACCTTGGTCCTAGCTTTTGGTGATTCATGTCATACTTCTCATAAAGAGAACACTGTAGAAATTAAGAAAGGGTTATGGAGATGATCACACAGAAATGTATATGTCAAACATGTTTTTCCTTTTTTATTTTAAGGAGGAAATTCAATTCTACCCAGATGGAACATTTGGAAACTCACAGTTCGGCATTGCCATGTTCTATCAGCAAGGGTAGTGGCCCAGATGGTGCCTTTCCATCTCCATGATGTGCCAACACAGGCAGGGCATCCAGCTGTCTGCACCACCCCCCACAACAGCTCCAAGATTACATGGAGGAAGAACATATTGCTTGAGTTAAGTTGGAGACCCTTAGGAAATTTCATCCCTCGAGGCTCAGACATTACTACTTTGTAAAGCTTCTTTCCTGAAGGAAGCAGATGGGGCTGCCTGACCATGACTTTTATCTGGTGTTATAGAGTAAGCCATCTCAAGGCTTTCTGCATCGTCCTAGAGACAGGTCACAGACTCCAGTGATGGAAAGGACCAGGCAACATCTGCAGACCTTCTGCTAAAGGCTCTGCTTGTTAAAACATCCTGTTCCTTGCTATTTATCTTTTTAGAAATTATGGAGATGTTAATCCCTTTTCCCAAATGAGATTAAAATTTATATTGATACCGTCAAGGGTCCAAAATTTATATCATGTTACAAAAAAAGAAATCTAAAATGTCAGAGTGGAAAGATTGCCCCTAAATCAGCTAGAGTGACTGAATGGTTTATACAGGATTTTTATTAATAGCCATTCTGCTTCTCTAAGAAATTCTATAGTGCTCTGAAGGGAGCACCCCCTTCCTCGGGTTATGATGTAATTAGTTACTTAAAAGTACCTATAATTGCATTTTAGGAGAACTAACAGAAAAGGGAATTATTTATTGTCTATCTCATGCTGTCCTAAAACTAATTTCATCACAATGAAACAAAACTAACCAGAGAGCAGAGAGTCTCATTTTGCATAACTCTAGGCCCCAAGTCATTTGCACTGTCCAACATTTAAACACATCATTTCAATATTGGGCTTCCTTAGCTGGCAGTGATAGACACTTATTTGCACCATTCTTAACTATGCAGTCCCCTGATGTATCTTGGTTCAGTCCTTGGCTGCTACTGAGGAGCTTAAGCCTGCCTTTTTGTTCTTTGGTCCATCTTGTGTGTTTTACCATGTGACGTCAGCAGACACAGTTTTACTGGCGACTAGTAAAGGAGCTCATTCGTTGCCCCTGTGATGGATATGCCTGCTGTTGATGTGAGTAAGTTCCAGGCTTTCCTGTCTGAGAACAGGAGACACTTAAGACACAGCCGAGTTATCCCATGTACTTCTGGAGAGGACAGGCTAACTCAAACAACAACTATAACTGGCTTCTAGGTCAATACTTAGTATTTTAATCCATGATCAAATGTTGATGTGCTCTTTCAGAAGGCATTAGTTTTTCTATTTCTCCCCGTAGTCCTGGGTGGACCTTGAACACAATATTTTTAACATTATTTGAGAAAAGAAGGAATCAATATCTCCATAACTTCTAAACAAACAGCAGCGAGGAACAAAACATTTAAATTAAAGAGCTGCAGACCCAATAGAAGGTCTATAGATATAAACCTACCTGTCTATGAGATTGCATAGCATTCCACTGAGTAAATTATCATTCATAAAGTTAGCATGAACAATAATGGGGTTGTTCCCATTTTGTTGATAAAGAAACGGGCTAAAGGAGGTAAATGGTTTATCCAAGTTAGCAAGTGTTGTTCTAGGTTTCAGAGTCTCAGCTGAAGCCTAAGCTTGTACCTTATAGCATGTAAACAGGTCAGAGATGTGTGTGTGTGTGTGTGTGTGTGTGTGTGTGTGTGTGTGTGTGTGCATGTGTGTGTGTGTTCATATGAATGTTTGGTTCCTGTTGCATCTGCAGTTTTTGCCTGTAATTTGATGTCAGCCAATCAATTCACCTTTCAATGAGTTGTAGGAGGTGATACGTACCAGTGTTCCTCAACTACTCATGTTCATAGAATAACCCTAAGGTCGTGTTAAAACACAGGTTGCTGACACCAGACCAGATATTCTCACTTAGTAGATCTGGAGCACACCTGGAATTTAGCATCTCTAATTAAGTTCTCAGAGGACAGGATGCTACCAGTCTGTGAAACATGCATGGAGTACGTGGAGTGCTTTGTAAACTCTAGGGCCCAGATAAACTTAGAAGCATTGAGCTGTCAGCCTGTGTTGAAATTCTGCTGAATGCTAGCAATAGTGAGATGCATTTTGAAAAGAAAAAGCAACACCATGTGGGATATGGGAAAATAAATGCTGTGCTTAGTGGAGACTAGACTAGACTATCTAATCCCTGGAGAGGAGTTTGGTTGCCAAAACGTTTTTTTCCCCTACTAGTGTACATAGAATTAACGTTCTCTTAGAACTCATGGGTTCTGTGTTCAAACCTAAGCTTGCTCTCCTGTCTCTTAGTTAAGACTGTTCCAAGTGCTGTATGACCGGAAGTGGAAGTGGTGTTACAGCAGGTTCCCTGCAGTAGAGCCTAAGATCTAAAGTAGGAAGTGGGGCAAGCAGTTTCTGTAGGGAGTATTTTCAGACATCTTAATAGGGAAGAAGGTTAGGACAGGGACAGAATAAGTGTTATTGTATGGTCTTGGCCACAGCTCTGCCAGACTTCATGGGGAGCTACAGATCATGAATGGAACTAAGAATTCTCCTGCTTCTTATCTTGATACCAGTCAGTTATTAATGGTGGTGGTCTGCCTTGGGCAGGGCAGGGCATCATCTCCAGACTGAGGTGACTTTCTAACATTGGCTACCATGAGAACATTGTCAGCTATAGGACCCCTCCACTGTGTCACCTTACCCATTTTTCACTTAATTTCCTAGTGTATGGAAAAAACAATCTTGTCTCCTCTCCCTCTCTTTCTTCTCTCCCCTCCCCCTAAGATTGTCTTAACACAGTTTCTAGGAACTATTTATATGCATGCTAGGTCCTTCAGGGCCTTAACCTTTCTTTTCAAAACCCCATAGCATTCTCATTTAGTGACCATTCTGACCTCGTGGATTCTTGGAGAGCCTTGGCTCTCTCCCTCTGTAACTACATATCTATAATTTACCTGTGACTATATAAGAAAAATCACCATGAAAGATTTAGTGGTTTTCCTTTGTTTGGCCATCTCTGCCCTACTTTATTTAAACTTCACTCTCATTTAAAACCTTTATGGATGCTTGGCGGGCTAGTCCTTTTCTTTTCTTTTCTTTCTTTTTTTTTTTTTTTTTTTGTCCTGATCTGTGATATCGTCATGCCCTGATGTCTGCTTACCTCACATCTCACATCTTCTTAAGCTCGGGGAATGCTGAAATGCTCACTCCCTGGGGAATTTTACAAGCCCAAGTCGAAAGTCTTTATAGAAGGTGGGGGAAGGCCTGCTGAAGACAGCAGATTTAATCACAGGAAACTGTTACTGTTACAGGAAAAGAGGGTCTTTGAAGATGTGATTACCAAACAGTCTTCAGATAATGAGATTATCTGGGTTATTTTGTGTGGGCTCTGAATGTGAAAACACTGTGTGATCAGAAATGTTTTCATAATATAGAGACAGAGGGGGATCTGACACACAGATAGATCATGTGAAGAGGTAGGTAGGCTTAGAATGATGTGGCCACAAGACATAGGATTCTAACAGCCTTCAAATGTCAGAAGAAGCTTAGAGGGGAACTTCCTTCAAGAGTGTGGTTTTGCCAACACCCGGACTTCAGACTTCCAGGCTCTGGAACATGGAAAGAATGCATTTATGTGGCCTTAAGGCACATAATGCATCCCATAGTAGGAAACTCACACAGTTTGTGGTGCTATCTGACACAGTCACCCTGTTCCTAAGACTCCATCAAGATGACTCCTATGTCTGCAGCTTACACGTCACCTCTTACAGGAAGCTTCTTAGATTTCTCCTTCTACTTCTAGGTTCCAGTCTGAGCAGAGAGCTGATGTTTGTCTCCCGTAAGTCCTTGGGCAAAGTATTCTGTTATTGTCAAAGACATGTCTATCATACATTCTTTTGTAGATGATCATTTCTAGATCAGACTCCTTTAAAATTTTTAAGTCTCTGGGGACCTTCTTCATTTTTCAATCCCCTGGTTTTGCCACAGTGCCAGGTATAAATGGCCACTGGGAGAATATTTCCTGCCCTGAAGCAGACACTGATGGTGCAGACTGGTGACTACTGCGGTTCACAAGGCCTCAGGCCCCAGGTCTCTGTGGGTGAGTCAGGTGAGTGTAGGCCTTTCCCCTGCCCATCATGCTTTAACTTCAGCTCTGCAGCTTCTGGAGGCCTGAGGCCTGGGGTGATCCCTTTGGCTTCTCATCTGCAGAACTCGTGTTTATTTCCACTCTGGTTCTTTTTATGTTCTCCTTCTTTTTCAGCTCTCCTCCTGTCTCCCAAACTGCAGTGACTCACCCTCACGCCCTGCTCTCTCCATTATTTTTAGGCATCACATGATCTTTCTCATTAGTGCCTCCGGCCTAGACCGTGGGTGGCCCACAGGCTGTTATTTCCTCAGGGCCAAGCTGCAGAGCACAAACCAAGTGACCTTTCAGTATACTAGGGTCAGGCTAATGTTCTACTCCTCTACAGAGGTGGCCGCTGTGCATAGAGTTTGACAGTGAGGGATTGGGTTCCAGCTAAGGGGATGGTATTAAAGCATCCCTTGACAGTTCTTCCTCTACAAATACGCATGTCAATTCATAATTCCTGGAACAAATAAACAATTAAATATTATAACATTCCCTAAAACCTGACAGTTTCAGTTTTTAGTCTAAAAGAAGATAGATAATTGCAGTCTCTCTCTCTCTCTCTCTCTCTCTCTCTCTCTCTCTCTCTCTCTCTCTCTCCTTCTCTCTCTGTATGTGTGTATGTGTGTGTTTGTGTGTGTGTATGTGTGCATGTGTATGTGTGTATGTGTGTGTGTGTTTGTGTGTGTGTCTTAAACTCTAATAGAGAGATCTGAAGATGGGTCAAATGTGATATATTTTGTAATGTTTCTACTATTTAGAAACAATTGTAACATTGTAATTATGAAATCTGAGGTTTATGAAAGAGTTATATAATTTATTCACAAAATGATGGAGTTAACAACTGCTACAGTTTGGATCTTAAATGTCCTCCCAAAGCCTCTGTGTTTGAAGGACTCAGGATGACTCTCTTGACAGTGGAAACTTAGGAGGAAGATTCTTGTGACATGTATAGGACCCTGGTTTCTTCCTTTCTCTGTCTTTACTTCCCAGTCATGAGGTGAGTGGTTTTGTTCTAACTTTTAAAAATGCAAATTCATTTCAAAGGAGAAAGCCTAAATTTAGAATGCTACAGCAGCGGGTTCCCACTACAAAATGGCTGTCTAGAGAAATATTTCCCTAGGGTCATCTTCGAAGACAGCCAGTTTATTGCTGCAACTGTGGTCCAAGGAGGCCACATCTCAAGCTAGAAACTGAAATCCACAGTTTTAATCACATATTACGGGTTGTAGGTGTGTGAAATACAAGAATCTTGGGGTCATGCAGGCTTGCATTGAGATTCCAGAAAACCACTGAGATCAGGAAATATGTGGAAGGCTGGATTTCCTGCAAGGTGGCTCTGGGAGGCCATTGCATGAATTAGGGAAGCCAAAGCTTGAAGGTAATAGAGATGCCACGACTATAGAACATCCTCCAAGAAAAGCTGCAGTCGTGGGATGAAGCTAGGCCAGAAGAGAGGTCACATGTGCTACGGGTGACAAAGTTAGAGGGAGAGAGCTGCCCATGTTTGTTAGGTTATCTGATCCCATCACCTGCTCCAGATACTGGACATGGAGCTGCAGGATTTGACATTTGCCCTCCTGAGTTTGTCTTTAGTTGAATATCCCTTGTTATGTCTGAATTTCTCCCTTTGTAATGGGAATGTTTACTTTGTGCCACTTACCATGGGGAAGTATGGAACTTGAAAGTTTGATTGTATAGAAATTTACCATTAATAAGTTATCTTGAGTTTCACAAGAGACTTTGGAATTTTAAGTAGTCTTGGAACTGTTATGGCTTCAGCCTTTTTAGAGATGGAATAAATACATTTTGTTGTTGTTGTTGTGAGGTAAACACGAAACATTTGAAAACAGAGGTGGAATTTGATGGTTTAGTTGTAATCTGCTTGAGTGTCAAGTTGATAGAGGTAAATCTGTAATGGCTAATTGTGATAATGAACTTGACATTTGATGGGATTTACAATTACCTAGGACACAAACCTCTGGATATTCCCGTGAGGGTGTTGGCAGAGAGGTTTAATTGAAATTATAAGACCCAGTCTCATCCTGAATTTGGGTAGATATGACCAACTGCCTCATTCACCTGCAGTCATAGCTAGAGACACTCTTACCACCACACCTTTCCTGCCCTGATGGACTATACCCTCAAACTTCCCTTCCTTCCTTCTTTCCTTCTGTCCATTGTTTCTGTCAGGTATCTTTGCTACAGTCTGAGAGAAAACAAATTCAGGTCCTGGTCTGGTCACCAACAATACTGCATCAAGAACTTCTTCAATTGGAGTTTGTGCTTTTTCTTGAAGAAAACATTTTAAGGATTGAGGAAACATTTCAAAAGCAGGTTAATGTTTTAAGTGTATCCTGGAAGTGATGAGGAGAGTTGGGCTGTATCAGGGAAGAATTGAGGAAGCTTGTCCTGAGGTTGTGCTCTTCCAGACATAGCCAAGGATAAAGAAGCAAGCAGAGAAGAGATATTCAGAGGTGGTGCTGACAAGACTTGGAGCTTGATGTAATGAGCGGGTGGTATTTGGCTTCAGTTCCAAGGCTGAGAAGTTTACAAGGGGGCGGTGATGAACACTTCTTTGTGGGTCTTGATGACTTTCAAGTGCCTGTGGGTGATCTAGAAGGATGTATAGTGGGCAGGCAGAGATGTCGTGTACCCTCAGAAGAGAAGCCTGACATGCCTAGCTTTAGTACTCTTCTATCCATAAGAAGTATCTGAAATACCCCGAGTCTGGGTTTATATGTACTGCATTTGAGAAGCTGCATGATTTCGTCATTTAGAAACACACCAAATGGCAAAACAATGAATAAACAAATGGAACCCAAAGATTTAGAAGGAGCAGTCAGAGTGAAGAAAGATATCTTCACACAAAACAGGGAATACTTTGAAGTTAGGGGTTAATGATATCAAATATCTCAGAGAAGCAAGAGGAGCTGAGGCTTGAACAGTTTCTGTTTGTTCATTTTATACTCAAAAAAATCACAGAAGTTCCAAGGATTTCATCAAAGGTCAGGAGGAATGAGAGGCAGTGCATAGAGGGGACTTAGAAAATGAAGGATCAGCAAGAATTGGCAATAATTAGAAGTTTGACACCGAGACCACAGTTAGAAGAAAGCATTTGACTTTATGTTACCCTTAATTGATTTTTTTTCAGTGCTAGGAATCAAATCCAAAGCCCTAAGCATGATGGGTAAGTGTTAAGCTATTGAGCTCCACACCCAGCCCAGGTCCAACTTTAGAGGGGAGTGCCTGAATTTAGTTGTCAGGTAGAGCTCTACAGTAGAACCACCCAGGATCTCTTGGTTCTTCAGTGTGACTTGAGCTGTGAGTAGGTAGGCTGTTCTCAGCTGCTGTTAACTTACATCAAGCTAACAGAACCTTGCTGGGATTATGTGCTTGAGCTTCTCTTTCTGTCTTGGGGCTTTTTCAATGCCATAGGCAGGGAAAGGTGCTTGGTAAGCTTTGGGCATACAAGCTTGGCAGAGCAGAGGATTTAGTATTCTCTCTCTCTCTCTCTCTCTCTCTCTCTCTCTCTCTCAGTGCAAGGAAATGTGAGCTGAGGAATACATTTGCAAATCTCTTATTAGTCACAGGGATCTGAGCTCCATTGTCTAGAACGGCAACTTAGCACCAACCCTTACCTTGTACTTTATTGGGTTTTTTCTTCCTTACTTAACCCATTTACTCCTGAAATTACTTTCAAAGTAAACTACCCAACTCCATATCCAAGTCTCAGGCTCTGCTTTGATTAATTCCAAATTAAAATGAAATTACCTAAGTGACCTTACATGTAAAGTGGTTTCATACATATCATGTACGTACTTCCCAAACACATATTCTGTTGCTCAGGTAGTCATATTGCGTGTCCCATGACCTGACTCTTCAGCAGTACCTTATTAAACCAAAGGTGAATACTTGACAGAGCTCAGCTAGTGTGGACATAGGCTGCTCACTATTCTATGCTATAGCTTGCTGTGGATATATAATGAAGTTAATGAGATTGTTTTTCTTAGAAAATTTGGCTAGAAAATGTCTTGAGACTGAGAGCAAAGCCTGAGTAGCTGATATAAAAAGGGAGGGTAGAGAAGCAATGGGTTCCCTGCAACACGCATCTGAGGGAGCAAACACAATGGCATTATAAACCAGGAGTGGGGCTACCACATAGCCCATAATAAGCATGGGAAAGAGCAGAGCCTTTTGTTGACATAAGCCTCTAATCTCTAGTCCTCCTGGCTTGAGGACTCTATGGTGTTAACTTGTCCTATAGTCACAGGAGCCTCAGTAATCAGTATGGTCTAAGTGTGGTCAGAGAAAGGTACCTTATGGGGAGGAAGCATGCTAGATGCTACTCTTCACTCCTTACCTTCTACCCTTCTCCACCTTGTTACCAATGCCAGCTTTGGTAAACATTAGCCCCACTTTCCTTTCCCCAAAGTCTGCTGAGATCTGTATGCGGGAGCCATAAAAAAAGCCAGAGATCATCAGTCGGAGGGAGAGAGACTGTAATATTTATTCCTTCTTCTCTACCCTGATTTTGCTGTATTTCTCTACTCAGCACTGTGCTTCCAATCTGGTAAAAGTTGTCCCCTCCATGAATATAACTCTTTCCAGGTTCCAGTTCATAGGACTTTCTCTATTTTGTTGCTCAGGGACTAGGGATGAGGATGGGCTCTCATGGTGGCTACTTAAGGGATCCCCCCTTCCCAACTCCTTAGCCTGGCACCCAGCTTCACTAATGCTAACTGCTCCTCATATTATGGCGTCATGAGGAGAGGATAGCTGTGGATAGCTCTTGAAACTAGAGGAATAGGAAATGGAAACATTTTCTATTTGATGATCTCAGGCTGTGATGTTGTTTCATCCTATAAAGTATTTATCACTTTGAAATGGAACGGTGTGAGGTGCACCCCTTGCAGAGTATTTCAGGGTTTTTGTTTGTGTGGATGAGCCACCACGGAATGAAAAGCAGAGGACAAGGTGGCAGAGGGGGGTCCTTTGTGTGTGAAATGCCAAAGCCTGATGATGTTTGGGGTTGTACTTTGTTATCATTTTTATAACTATGATTTCATAATCATTTTTATAACTATGACATTTTAAATCAAGCTAATGATTGAAACAACATACAGAAAAAAAAATGGTGAGAAGATTCCATATTGAAAGGCTTGGCAAGCTGTCATTCACCGAATACTTTCATGTTATCAGCACTCATGGCAATAACAGGATATTAGTATTCTAGAAACTTCTCTCCAACTTGCTTTAGTCACTGACTGTCTACTTCAAATGGAAACCACTGATTTGACTTCTAATAGCATGGATTTGTTTTTCTGTTTTTGAAATTCACGTACGTGGGTCAAACAATATGTTCTCCTGTATTTGTCGTCCTCCATTCTACACCATGCTTGTGATAATTACGGATGTTGCTTCAGTCTGCTCTTACAGTTTACTTGCTCTTGTTTCTGTCTGTCTCTCATGTTTAAACAACTGTAAGCTGTGGCTGATGATCATTAGAGTTGGGCTTTGGCTATCAGGAATATTTTATTTTCTTGTGTGTATGATGCCTGTGTGCCTGGCATATGAGTGCATGGGTGAGGGCAGAGAAGGATATCAGGTGTCCTGCTATTTATTCTCTAGCTTAGTCCCTTGAGACAGGGTCTCTCACTGAACCTTTTAGCTTGGTGGCTAGCCAACAAGATCCCAGGATCTGACTATTTACAACCTCTGATGTTGGTGTTACAGGCATAAGAAGTCTCGCCTAACTTTTATATGGGTATTGGGGATTTGAACTAAAATGTTCCTGTTTGCTCAGCAAATGTTCTTACCCATGGAGCTATCTCCCCAGGTATAGGGAGCTGTGACATGCTGCACCTCAAAGATGGCGCTGGTTTCCGCCTTCCACCCTCCCAACGGTGAGCACTCCTTGTAGTAAACAAGTCCTTATTTGGCTATGCCTGCCTGGCCTGCTAGGTTCCGCATAGTGACAGCCTGTCTGCATGACCTGCGTGGCACGTTGGGGTTGGTTGGCATTGGGTACTTAAGCTGATGTAGGGCATTCCCCGGCATAGTAGAAGATTGTACCAAGGTTCCTGAATAAACTGCTTGAAGAAGATCTCCTCTGGTCCTGTCTTCCTTGCTGGTCGAGGTTGGGCACGACACCCAGGCTCAGATATGAACAGTTTTTCCTATGATTATTCTAAATACCTATCTCTTAGTGAATCAAAGTACTTATTTCTAGTTGGTAGATAGTTACAAATGACATTGTTGAGACATAGTGTATACACATATTTAGCTTTATTAGATCTTGGTAGTTTGCTAAAATGATTATGCCAATTTATACTGCTTCTGCTCGACACCAGAGTTTCAATATGGCCCCACTCTTTTAGAAAGATATAACCCATGCTGCTCTTGAGTTTTCCAAGACTCCCAAGTCCCTGGAGTACAAGGATAAGATCTGCATAATACCACACCCAGGTGGCACATTTATTTTTAATGTCAATAGTCCATCATTTCCCTGGTGTTCTCCAGGACCTTGGAACAAAAGGGACCAGAGAGAGAACTACTGATCTAGAGTTCAGGTTTTCTGACTGAGGTCAGGAAATTGAAGATGTTCTTATAAGAAGGGCTAGTGTCTTGCTCTGGGGCTCTTGCTGGGTTGAGCAATTGAACTTATTGAGAACAAATGTAGTAGGAGGTACTAGACTATTATGTATTCTTGAAGAGCAAGTGTAAAGTTGTAGGAATGGGAAAGAGTGGAGGGTGAGATATTTTGGTTAGAAGATGATGCATATGTGATTCGAGAGCTATTTATTTTGGAGAAGTGTTAAAACGATAGAGACTCCAGAGGAGAGCAGTATGGTATAAGATTATAGTCAAGGTTACCTTGGTGATGACTGTAGGAGGAGAAAAACAGGACAGAAGAGAATGGACAAAGGGACAGTTTATTTTGGGAGGACAGACTAGAAATAGTCCAGTAGTCATAACAATAAGCTGAGTTGTAAAGCCGTTCTTGTCTTGAATTCTTTTCTATGCTATGTAAACGTCCCCTTACATATGTCTCTCTTATCTAATACTACCCTGCTTAAAAAGAAATTCTCACACTGTTGAGGATGAACCTAGGACCCTATGCATACTTACATAGGCTCTGTACCACTGAGTTCCCCCCACTGCCACCCCCAGCCTTCTTTCTTGTGCTTTCTCAAGTAGGTATTTTAGCTGTGTTGTATGCTGGACACACCTTCAAAATATCATTTCCTCTTCTTTTTTCTTTTTCAGGCAAAACATATGACTCAAGTCAAACAGTCCAACTTTTCTAACCTATGTAACTATGCCTTCCATCTTTCTTTATGAATTATGAATATAAACTGATCCCAGGGAAGTAATACTAGATTCAGAAGTGCTTTCCTCTCAAGCAAATAAAAGCCCTATATGTAAACAGCTTCCTGTCCCATCTACCTGTGGCAGGTACTGAGTCTATCACCACTATTGATTTCTTGACTATGCTTGCTTTGACTTTGCATTTTCATCTATGTACATTTACTGTGTCCAGTTACCTGTGGCATCTTCTAGCATGATCATTTTACCCTAGCCTCTGTCTATCCCTTCCTTGCCTTCCACCTTACATACATTCTCCAGCTTCTTGGGCTTTCAGAATCCAGGCAAACACAATTAAATGCTTTTCTTTCCTTTTAATTCTTTTGTGTTTTTTATTTATTTACTTTTTTGTGGTCATCCATATCTTAATCCACCAGCAACATCTGTCCTCCAGACTGTCTTAGAGTAGAGGATATAATCCCAGTCTTGGCAGGAGGCAGGGTTATTGTTATGAGTTTAAGTGATTATACAGTGAGTTTCTATGTAACCTTGGTAACAGATGAAGATCCCGTCTCAAACAAATACTTACAAAATAATAACAAAACGTTCCTCCCTTCCTCTTCCCTGCTTTTTGTATTTTCTGTTTTATCAGCAGAGCTCTTTCAAATAAAATCTCAGTTAAAACCCTGTGGGTGAAAATTGAGGACCTATTGGGATGTGAATGGTCTCCTTAGGGTTGAGCCTCAAAGCAACCTTAATAGCTGGATATTATGTTGTGATAGGGGATCTTGCTGGCTTGATTGTTCCTTCGTATTTTTCTCACAACCAATGTTCCTTATAAGTACCTTCAAAAATTTTTTTGATTTGATTGCTACACCAGCCATAGTGCTGGCAACAAGTTTTAAACAGACCTTAACAGCCTTATAGAAGGAGGAATTGACCCTTGCACCTCAATTTTACCTGTCATTTTGGTCCTGTTGGTATAGAAGCCCTTTGGGCTTTCAAGTGCCAAGCCATGTAAAATGTATCAATGCTACCACATGACAATCCATGGCCAAAAGAAATGCACCTCCATCTCTTTCCTCAGGAAAATAGCCTTGATCTACCTTCCACCTTCTTCTATGCTGCCTCTCATACCCAAATGCCTAGGAACCTCATGACATTGGCTTACATCATTATGCCTTTTTGGCATCACTTCCCAAGGAGTCTTTATGCTCTCGCATCCCTCTCTCCTGTCTCTGAACTCACATTCCCAGATGTGCTTCTTTATTGAGGCTTTATATTCTGAGGGACCACACTGCACTCTCCTCCAACTAAGCAAAGGACTTCCAAGGCACTCTAAAATTTCTTTTTGGTTTGCAGTTACTGTTTTGGAATAAAAGGAGGCTAGAACAGTCAGTTGAGGTATATCCACCCAAGAACTGCTCATTAGTTTGAGGGTTAAGCAGCCAGACTACCTGCATTTTAAGGCATTTTATGTTTAGAGAATAGAAATTAAAGGAGGCCATGATCATGGAAAACAAGGAGATTTTTGGTCGGCAGTATAAAATCTGAAACTTACTGGAGGATGTGTTTGGCCTACTTTGGAGTTTTGCCTTTAATAACAAATGAGTGCATAGATTTAGGTCTCTAGAGCTTTCTATTTCCACAGCCTCTGACAACTTAAAACCACATGCCATTGGCACTCACTTCATCCTTTCTAAACGGGCAATTGTCACGGTTCCTTTAAGACGCAAGCCGGTGCCATTGAGACAGCAGTCACCTCCTACACCCCACGCCTCCAGACACCCAAGAAACATCTTGTATATACTTAAGCTGTCTCTGACACACATAATTTCATCTTTATCCTTGACTAATCAGTCTTGTTTGCCCCGTTAGCAAAGAGAACAGTATATTTTTGAACAGATAAGCTTGGTAAGAAAAGCAAAATAAAGACTCCCACAAGAAAATAAAATCTAGTAGAAATCTTCACAAAATAGCAACAAATAAAAGATGGGGAAGGAAGGCACAGAAGTTTCAGACAAGGGGTATTTATCAAGTGCTGGCTGAGGAGCCAATCCCATTTCGTATGTTAAAATGCTTTCTTCCAAACTCTGAGTATTTAGGGTTTAAGGGTAGTGGCTGCAATCCTCTTGCTTTGGGGAAGTGGGATTAGTTTTGACATTTAGGATTAAGGTCAGTTTCGTCAACAGGCTACCACATTCTGTTAGCACACCCGCTTCTGCTCTTCCAATCTTCCTTGTGCTGTCGTAGAGAATGTCCACAGAGGTCTGTTCTGAGACAGAGACAACTCACCCTTACCCTTCCCTTTTACTAGACTCCAAGGACACACAGAGAAAGAACTCTACATATCTCTGAGAATTTCAGAGTGATCGTGAAGGCCGCCTTTCTATTGGTTATGGCACAGCAGCCATAACCTTTGTCAAGTGACCGGGAAATTTTCCCAAGAGGTTGAACCCATTTCTTCATCTCTTGCTTATGGATTGGTGTGAGAGTTCCATTGGTCAATACGATGTGGCAGAACTGAGGAACCTTGGTCTCAAGAGGACATTAACAAACTCTAAATGACTTGCTGCAGAAGGAAAGGTCAGAAGGCTCAGCAGTAGGGGGCCCACGGTTTCCCAGTGGATCCACAGTTGACCACAACCACAGACTAGCCAAGATTAAAACCTTCTGCCAGGCTTAACTCACATGCCAAAGAACTGAGAGCTAAAGAAATTATTTAGGATTTTAAGGTACTGCGGTTTGGACAATCTGTTATATAGCAATCACTAAGAATTTTAAGCCTCGGCTGTAGTCCTCAGATCATGTTGCCTGGTTTCCAGTATCATTAAAGGTTTTAGTAGGAGTACTGATGCTGGGCTATTTGGAGACAACTCTATGGGGTAACAGCATTTTGTTTCTAGCAGTAACATAATAAATGGCTCCTAGTTTTCAGAGCAACACTTGACTTCAATGACATTTGGTCGAAAGTCAGAGACTGATTATTCTTTACTGGTGAAAATGTAACACATTTTACCTACAATTGGCACCAGTTAGGAAAATGGAAATCCAGGAACTGTTCTGGTAGATATGATAAGGGCATGGAACATTTTAGATATGAAACTAATTTATTTATATCTGAATGAAGTCATGTGAGAACATTATATGTCCATATAAATGATGAATAAGTTCCCTGATTAGAAGGTCTGTTTTTACCCATCAATGTGTCTGATTGTGTTTCCTGTCCCTGTGTTCACCTGGTGGCACATGTCTTTATAAGGCATTCTAGTAGATATTATACCTTTAGATCTATTCTGTAAAATAGAAGGCAAGAGATTATTGTAACTATATTACTTACACACATGAGACCAGAGCTCAAGAGAAGCCTGAAGCTGCTTAGTATTTCATTTAAAACTTAGTGCTGGGTAGTTGGGAGCACAGTATCTTCTGCAAAATCTTATTGTTGTTTGTGGAAAAATGCAGTGATGCATGCTGGTGAAGGTAGATAAGGCTAGAATTCCTTGAAGAATACAATGCACTTCCACAGTGTTAAAACTTGACCTGTGGTGCCTTGTTCTCCATGGAGAAAAACCAGGGTTTAAGTGCTAAGGGCACATTTCACTGCAAAAGGGGGTACTCAAAGACTATGATGTAAGTGGAAGGCAGCACATTTCTCCACAGCGGTGTTCAGGGGAGATGCTTGGGAGATGGCAGAAATCTCGGGAAGGAGTCCTCTTAGTGGGATACCTTTAGACTGGGACTCTCAGATAGAGGTTTAAGGCATCGGTTCATTTGAGTAGAGAAAGAAACAAAGAAAAGGCAGCCATTAAAGAAAGAAATCAATACCATGGGAGCTACCAATGTGATTGATCCAGCTGAGGAATTCTGGAGGGCAGCACAGAGCCTGTCCAGGGAAGTGGAACTCTCTACTCCTCCACTTCTACCCATCTTTTCTTGAAGTCTCCATCTGAAGGCATGGGACTACTTCAATGAATATAAATAATTTTCCTAAATGTTTATTCCTTTACTGTTATATTCACCATGTTTGCAGTATGACCCAGATCATAATAAAGCTTAGTGATTTTTCCCACAGAACCAACTAACTTGGGTTAACTAATTCATAGGGGCTCATAGAGACTGAATGGTCAACCAGGGAGCCTACCTGGGCCTAGGCCTTGTGCACATATGGTACAGTTGTTTAGCTTGGTCTTCTTGTGGGACTCCTAACAGTGGGAGCAGGAGCTATCTTTGACTCTATTGCCTGCCTTTGGAACTCTTGCCTCTTACTGGGTCGCCTCTTCCAGCTTAAACAGGAGAGGAGGTGCTTAGTCTCACTACAACTTGATATATCACGGCTGGTTATTATCCACGAGAGGCCTACACTTTTCTGAAGAGAAAGTGAGGAGGAGTAGATGGGGGTAGGGGAGTAGGAGGGACTAGGAGATGACGGAAGATGAACTGAGGTTGAAATGCAAAATAAATAAATTAACAATGTAAAAAATAAAGCATAGTGTTTTTTACAGCAAGTGAATGAAAGTTAGGTTCTCCAGGGCCTTCTAAGAACCCATCATTCTGCCTTTCTTGTTTCTCAAGAACCCCAGTGTCTCTTGGGAGTTCCTGGCTTACTGAAATGACAAAGGTCTAACCCTGGAATGTATTTCCAAACACCTCTGGAGTAATTTACATCTTGTTAGATCATACCTTATCACTTACTATTGGTGATATCTTATTCAGATAATGTGAATGTTTTCATTAGTGACAGGGGAGAATCTTACCAAGTTTGCAATAGTTTATTGAGTCAACCTAGACAAAATGCTAAACACAGAACCCATCCTGTGCTTAATGCTCATGGAATGTGCTTCATCCCCTCTTCCTTTACTATCAGCAGGAGCATCAACTTGCTACAACACTAAGGAAAAATAGTTAAAGGTGATTTTAGGAATAAAAGGAGGATAAGAGAAATAAAAATGGGCAGGAAAAGTGGGGACAGCTGCCGAAAAAGTGATTAACACTAGGTGAGTTACCACAGGAACAATTGGACCTGGATCCTGCTGGGGTACGCTGTGAGGCAAAGGGTTGGTGCTCATGCATTTCATAGTGTGTGTGTGTGTGTGTGTGTGTGTGTGTGTGTGTGTGTGTGTGTGTGTGAGAGAGAGAGAGAGAGAGAGACAGAGACAGAGACAGAGACAGAGAGAGACAGAGAGAGACAGAGAAAAGAGAAAGGGGGGTGAAGAAATAGATTAGTGGTTAACAGCATTGAATGTTCTTCAGAGAATTGGGTTGAATTTCCCACTTCCCCATTAGGGCTCACAACCATCTGTAACTCTAGATTCAGGGGACTCCAATATACTCATCTGCCCAACGTGGGTACCAGTCAAACACATGATGTATATAGACACTGATGCAGACAAAACACACATTCATATAAAATAAATAATTTTAAAGGAGGGATGACAAAAGAAAAGGGCAGGAGATCAAGAGGAAAGCCTCCTGCTAAGAGGACAAAGTGGGGACCTCTGATTTTGTGTAAGAGGGTCCTTTGCCAGAACCTAATGGAGGAAGGAGAGTACTTAGTCTTTGCAGTGTTCTATTGCTATATCCCTAATGCATTCCTTGGGTTGCTAGATCATCTAGAGACGATTCCTCCCTGGAGCATCCATTCTTCATTAGTCAGAAGTAGCTGACTGTGTGAGAGCCAAGCTTGGACAAATGCATTTGTCAAAGCAAATATGCTGCCCAGAGCATTATGTGGCAGCCTCAAAGCAAACTGCCTGCTCTTCACTTTCTGGGAAAACCCACTCACTTCAGCTGAGAACAGATGGAGCTTGGAACATTCTGCGCAGCCTGAATATTGACCCCCCTGTCAGTTCTGACATATGTGGTACATAATCACCTTTTCTGTCTTTTAACACCCTCTCCACTACCATCATTTTAAGAAGTAGACGTGCTTGCGCTGTTGCTCCTTTGGAAGGGGATAAAATCCTGCAAATGCTTTCCGACAGAGACAAGCTCTTCATTGCTCTTCTCGCTTCTTCACTGCTCTCATCAAACCTTCAGAGAGACTCATGAGTAAAAAGTATCCAAGCACCCCTAACAAACAGGATAAACGTACTTGCCTTGCTGCTATGGGTCACGCAGAGAAGTAGTGATAGAGGAGATGCTAGGAGATGATGGAGAGATGGGACAGAGGTACAGGTAGTAACAGCCATTGTGGTGACAGGATTAGTGGTAACAGAGGTGATTATGATGTGCATATAACACACCACACACAGACACACACACACACACACACGTATAAAGATGATTATGAAGGTAGAGAGGATAGCTATGTTAGTCAAGATAAGGAAGTGATACAGGCAGTAGAAAAGGTAAAAGTACTGTTAGGTGGTGCTGAGGTAGAAGTGGTGATGTATGAAGGCACAGTAATGGCAAATAAGTGGTTGTAAGAGAATTAAGGACAGCTTCCCTCCTAAGAACTTGTCTACAAATGTTCAAAACAGGATTAACTATAAAAGGCCAAGGAAAATATAGATATAGCTTAGGTGATCACTAACTGAAGAACAGGTAAATGAATGCAGTATATCCCCAAAATGAAATATTATTTGACCATAAGAAGGAATGAAATACTGAGACACACTATGATACAGAGAACCATGAAAACATGCAAAGTGAAAGAAGCCAGTCACAAGAGCCCACTGTACCACTCTTTCTATGAAACGTTTGGAGCAGACAAATCTATAGAAACAGCTGACAAATGACTAGACTAGGAGTTGTTTCAAGTTGGAAAAGTAACTGCTTATAAATGTAGGATTTAGGAAAGGGAGAAAGATGTTCTAAGACCAGATTCTACACCATTGTGAATGTATAAAATGATCACCTTGCATAAATAAATGCCTTCCCCTGGTACTATAACAAAATCCTGGGCTTTGTGCTTGCCATGTAAATGTTCTACAGTTACGCTACACTTTTTGGTAAACGGGTGGATTAAGACAAGTGTGGGTAGGTGTGTTATGGCAATAAGGGCTGAACTTTGGTTGATGGCAATCCTAGGGAAGGGGAAGGAAACATGAGTTATCAATACTTGAAATACCTAAGTTTACACAGAGCCAGGACTAGAGTACCTCAGATTTTTCTCCCCTTAGGATTTTTCTATGCATGCTAGAAAACTATATGTCCCACAGTTAAAGCTGAATTCACACACAGGTATTTCTAGAACAGGTTATAAGAAGCAAGCCAGATGGAAGAAAAAAAAAAAAGAACCAAGCCAAGGTATCCATTGTCATTAGGATTGTGTCGAAATGGAACATCTTTGGTTTTCTACCTAGTCTGTACGACTTAGGAACAACTGAACCGAGTACGCAGATTTTGTTTTCTGTTGTGAGTGTAACATCAGACAGAAGTCGGTGGCTGGGATCTATAATTTTTAATAATTTTAAACTAGCTACAAAATGTCAAATCACTTCACAAACCAACAGAGGAGACAGGAGGGATTTAATATACATGCTGTAATGATATTTATCTCACAGTTTATCTATATTTCATTCATTTATATAATTTTTTAAAGGTTTCTTTATCAGCTACTAAACATCTCAGCAATTTGGTGTGCATAGCTCTAGATTAAGCAACAAAGAATTGTACTGATGACAAACCACAGGGAAATGGTGATCAACAAGAGCCAGACTTAGAAGATCTTCACGTTTTCCACAAGAGTATTGTCTCCAAAACAGAGCTTTCAAAAGCATTCGACAAACCCTATATTACACCCATTTCACATAGTTTCAGCCAAACATATATTTTGCTAGAAATGATTAATGATGTGTTAAATCCATTTGTGTGTGTGTGTGTGTGTGTGTGTGTGTGTGTGTGTGTGTGTGTGTGTGTGTAAAGAAGGGATGATTATGATCAGTCCGTATGTTGACAGAAGAAGGTGACACAGCTGCAGGTTTTGCTGGTATGACTTAATCTTGACAGTGTCCCAATACTGAGCATGCGTAGTTGTTGCTTTGTTATTGTTGCTGTTGTGTGTATTTTCTTGTCAGTATGCTACTGTCATGGAAAGTTTTTGTTTAAGTAGGAATCTAAAAGTCTATTTAGTTCTCATGCATAAATGCATAAATCACATCACTTTTAGTGCAATGCCTGTTATGTAATTTCACATTGTCTAATTATGAAATCATAAAGACAAAGAATAGCCATGAGGAACCAAAGACAGCACATTTGGAGAGATTCAGAGCCTGACACCCTAAGAAAGGACCGTGGCAGTAGCTCTGTGGAATGTCACAGTTTTACAAGAACAATACTGTGTATTGAGAAAAATCAAGAGTACATTGAGCATTCCTAAATTGTTGTCATTCAGCAAACGCCACTGAGAAAAGAAAAAGGGAAAAAGAGAGAGACTCAAGACATCTTAAGTCGGGAAATAGAGTCACCAGAGGACCACTATGTACAACCTTTGGAAAGAAAGAGAGCCGAAGAAAACAAAAGACACATGGTATCATTGGGAAGCTGACGAACCACACAGGACATTTACAATTTACAATGGGGGTGACTGACTCTGTGTGTGTGTGTGTGTGTGTGTGTGTGTGTGTGTGTGTGTGTGTGTGTGTGTGTAAGTCTTACTAGGTAATACCATGAGAGAAGCATGAAGGTGCTCTCTTGTCCAACAACATTCGGAGGAGAGCACAGCAGAAGGGCAAATTTAACCACTTCCCAGCATCTTTGTTGCACGTTGGTTGGCTTCATCGATTCTGGTTTTGTTGGAATCAGCCTAGAAAAGAGGAGAGAAGAGAGGTCTCAGATTACTCCCTAAAGTCCCATTCAGCCTCTGGGTCCACTCAAGTTCCTTGTGAAGCCAACCATTCAGAATTATCACTTTCCCCTGACCCCAGGACCATTGGCCTTAAGTGGAGAGAGTCATAGACACTTGACTTGAAGTCTCAATGGATAGAATCTGCTGTGTGAGGACAGGGTTCTATGATTTATCTTTCTATGCTGGAAAGGCACTCAAAGGCTAGACTGTTAGGGCCCAGGAAATTAACTGTTCCCATGACCATGAAGAAAGGTAAGGCAGCAAGTAGACAGAGTCAGTCACCCCCATTGTAAATGTCCTGTTGCTCTTTCCTGTCACAAGTGGGAATGTTGTTTATAACTCTGCAGTCTGGGCAGAGGAGAAAGCCACCAAGTGGTCCAAGGGAGCAGAGGTAGTTTTCAAAAGAGTGAGTGCTCTATTAGCACTCACTGATCATAGGCTATACATTGACTTTCCCACTTTCCAATCTCTACTGAGTAGGGTGTTCTATAGTCAATTTGAATTTATAAACTCCTAGCACACTGGAGTCATCCATGTTCAAACAGAGATCCGGAAAGTAGAACATGTTTCTGGATTATTCACAACTGAATTATCTGGCTATGGCTCTTTATCATCTGTTTGATTAATCAAGAGTTGGCTTCAAAATGAGTATTTACATCAAAAAAGGGAACATTGAATTGTCTTGATTATTCAGAACTATAGACATATTTTTGACCCCCAGTCTCCTCATTTGGAAAATGGATAATCCCGCCAATTTTATTTGGTTCCCAGATCCTTCTTCTGTACCTACGAACTGTGTCAGAAATTTTTGAAAAGGAAAAGACTAGCTCAGGCCAATTTGACATGCTCTTATAGTTTGAAATGTGCCATTTCTAGACTGAGCTCAGAGACACTGAAGTGAGAAAGTAATCCATTTTAAAACAAATATCGTTTCCGAAGGCAAATGTAGACTGTCTTGTTTATGAACGCACTGTCTGGCTTTTGCCAGGTAGCTTGGGGGATGTTTAAGTAGCGCAGAGGCTATTCCTGGGATATTCTCAAAGGCAGGGTGCAGCTGGAGCACCTCTGCTCAGTGGATGCTTGCTCCTTCCTCTCAAGTTCTCTGAAGCACGTTCAAACTCCAGACCCATAACACGTGGCATAAAAGTGCCACATACTTTTTACGTGGTATATAAAAGAAATAGCACCTTTTAGAAAGAAACAAAATAAAACCTGACAGAATCTCCCTTCAGGTGTGCCCCTTGGAAAATGCCTCTGTCTGTGTTCATCCTGTTTTCCTTGTTCATCTTTGAGGATTTTTTTTTTTAAAATGGGGGCTACCTCATCTGAGGATTCCTGTTTGATTTTAGAGAAATCCTATGACAGCATTTCTAAGATGCACTTCATAATTTCCCTTTTCAGAAAGGTCAGTGCCCATTAGGGAGCCCTGACATTTTTAGAAGGGGGTACTGAGTACATCGAACTCTTGGGTGCTTCAGGCAGGTGCAGCCCTGGCCCAGATCAGACACCTAAAACTGTGTGTATGTCATATGCCAGCATGTTCAGATTCCAGAGACAAGCTGTCGCTCCATAGTCCAGCTCACAGAATTGGTGAACTGCACATCCCTTTTTAGAGGGCAAGGCCTTATTTTTCAGTATCTAGGTTGCCCAATGATGGAAGGCCGTGAGGACCACCCAGCTGTATCTTAACACACTTTCTTCCACCAAACTTTACTTTGAATATCTTCATTGTTCCATTAACACTGGTCTGTACGACACTTGGGATGGAAACATACTTGCAATGTCAAGTTTTCTCGAAGAACAATGTGCTTGTAACTTTGAAAGATTGTACATATAAGCACGCATAAGCATAAACACAAAGCAATGTCCTAAAATAAAAACTCTTTTCAACTCCCCAGAGTTCACTATCAACCCAAATGATGATGGGAGAAGATCATAGAGGGGCCAGGAGAGAAGAAAATTCTCTTTGCTTTGCCTACTGTGTGGTTTTAGCTCAACCCTATACAGACTGAGACTTCTGATATAGTTATCAAAGATTAGAACTTTCTTGAGAAAGAAGGAGTACTGTAGCCCACTAACATCCTTGGAATAACTCTATTGTGTCCAGATTGTGATTTTGTGTATGGAAGTTCTATTTCAAATATTGGCTAAGCTATACTAATTGTTGAAAGGCAACTATAACCTTCGCTCTACCTCTGTGGCTCAGCAGCCTAGGGTTGATGCAAACCAGAGCAGTGGTTTCCCATCAATGTGTCTGGCATTTCCTTAAACCTTTATGTCAATGTACTCCTTCATTGGTAATGAACAGCTAAATACCAAAAGTTCTCACCATTCTAGAGAACAACATCAGCAGAGGCATCAGAATGTGGCCTTTACAGGAGGAATAAATATTTCTTTTCCCAAGCCAGTTACTCAAAGTTTTGACCTCTTTATGTTAGTAAAAATCTCTTCTCTGGAACCCTGCTTGGCTTTGCTGCTTGCTTCCAAGTCAATTTGGTTCGGTGATAGAAAACAAGCACTTCCTGTTTTCTCAGATTGTTTCCCTTCTGGAGAACAGCTGAGCAATTATCTCTATGTTCATTTTTCCTTTGGAGCCATAATGGCTTAAGTCAGACTGAATTGGTTCCAGCACTTTTTGAACCTTTCAACGTGGCTTTAAAACCCATTGGCTCTCGCAGCCTTAAAAGCTTCATGACAGCAAAAGCTGCTTAGCCACAACAAGCATGCTCTAACTTGCAAACATAAGCAAAACACAAGCATTTTTCTAGCCAGCTCTGACATATGTGTAGTTCAATACCAATCGGGCAAAATATTCTGTGGTCATATATTGCTTATCTGGAGCACATATGACACAATACTATCAATTCATCCCTTTGCAGTACTGAAGAATACTTGGGGGATCAAGATGCTATTACTTAGCTTTGTGACTTAAAAGATCTAAATATTAACCAACTCTGTTCTTGCAAGGGAAGATCTAAAGAGACTCAAGATCTCAGATTAAGAACTTCAATGTCTCACAGAGACTAAGAACACAGCAAAAGAGTAGCCAGACATATATTCACAAATAAAATCATTGTTAAAACCTTAATGTTTCCATCTCTCCCATTTGGAATTTTACAGGTAAAAAGGACTATAATTAATATTCAACATGCTATGAGGAATGAGAATGTAAGGAAAGAAGTAGTGTCTGATTTGTATGGTGAATTGTTTTATGGTTGTTGTGTCCTGATATGAATTCCTTGGCAGTGAGAATATGATCTGTCTTATTTTCAGGTGTTCTAAGTGCCTAGCACATGTCTGGTATGGGAGAGATAGAGAAATATAAACAACAATCAATCATATGGTCTGGGGTAGGAATGTAACTCATTGGCAGAACACTTTTCTTGCATACCCACTACCCTATGCTCAATACTCAGCACCCATAATACATCGAAACTCAAACGACCTCTAATCTTCATTCCAGTTCTTCCACAGAATCTCATGTTTTTGTCTTGAAATATTTTGGGCAAAATACCCAGTAACTAGTTTGCCTGGATGTAGTGTCCCCTTCCTAGTGGCAGTCATTAGTCAGCACCTGAGAGCTATAGACTCACCTTCTCCATGATCCTGTCAATCTGGCGATTCTGGGTGTCAATCTCATTGCCCATGTCTAGGGCCATATGACGGAGGTTTCCGATGATGCCGCTCACCTGCTCCAGGTTTTCATCCATTTCATTTTCCCGGGCATCGTTTGTTACCCTGGGAGCCAAAGAGCAATTTTGGAAGACAGAGTGAGAAGAAAGTTGTTACGAAGAAGCAGAGCTTGAGGGAAGTATACACAATCTAGGAATAGTTCTAATTCTTATTCAATATACCAACACATCTTAATATCGGTCATCTTCAAGTGTAATTTTAAAATTGATGTTTTGAGCTCAAAGTGTAGTTTAGAAGGCGAATACTTGTGTACTTATGCAAATATTGTATTTGGGAGTCCTGAATTCTCTTTGCATCTTTTTCCAGTAGGTTTTGGCTATGAAGCCAAGGCTGGCTGAGGTCTTGATTCACCCTTCTCATCTTGCTCGGTATTGGTATTACAGGTACACACTTCTGCACCTGCTTTGAATTTACAGTTCATATTAAATACACTGATGTATTTACTTTTATGATTTCTAAAATTACATAATTTCCTCCTTATTTAGCTATTATTTTATTTATTTAGTTATTGTTTTGTTATTTGATTTATTTTTAATGTATATTTGTGTGTGTGTGTGTGTATGTGTGTGTGTGTGTGTGTGTTCACCTGCCATGGTATTGGCCATGGTACCCATGTGAAGGTCAAAGGGCAGCCAGGTATAAGTCATTGCTCTTTACCATATCTGCCAGGGTGTTTTGCTCATCACCACGGTGATGTCATGCATGGGATTTCAGGATTTCTCCTGCCCACTTCCCGTGTACCACAGGTACACTAGGATGATATATGTACACTATCATATCTGGTATTAACATGGCTTTTAGGCATATGAGCTCACCTGACCAGCAAGGGTTTTATGACTGAGAAGTTTCTAAGCCACCCATACCCTAATTTATTTTGGAGAAGATAAAATCATCTATTCTGAGTGACTATAGGCCAGAGGATGGAGGCAGAATTATATAGAGACTATGATTTATTTTTGTTTTGTTTTGCTTTGTTTTCCTAAAACATAGATTTCCAAGATTCAACTTGTGGATGAGCGAAGAAAGTCAGGTAGCAAATCTCAGTGCTCATTACTCTCCCATCCTGGGATCTGCGGCAGTGTAGACAGCAGTTATAAACTGTCTGCCTCTTGGTTTTGGGAACTCCTAAGAGATTTAAAGGAACTGCTTTTTCAGGATGATTCTCCCACACACACGTTGATGTCACAGGTTGGAAGGGCATTGGAGCACGTGCTTTTGGAGCAGAAACATGTGTATCCGGTGGTTTCATTGGCACGGGTAGGAATGGGAAGGCAGGAGCTAGCTCACAAGCACTTTACCACATTTTCCAAAGGCCAACTTGAAGGTTAAGAAGGCACTCTATTGCCAACAGCGGACATCTTACTGCAAATAGAAAGCACTTATTACAGAATTTTCCTACTAGTTACAGTAATGAGCTAAAAACTGAAGGTTTAAACTCCTTTTCCCATGGCAATTCCCAAAGTACACTGGTACTTTCTACCTTTGTTCATTTTGTTTTGCTTGCAACCTTGTCTCCTTATATATATAGCCCAAGTGGGCTTTGAGCCCTCAGACCTTCTGGGTGCTGGGATTAGAGTCCTATGCCACTATGCCTGGCTCCACTAAGTTATATATCAGCCCCAGTCAGAGCAAATTTAAAGATTAAGAAAGCACTCCTACCATTTACGTTTCATTTGAATGATTATCAACAATGAACAAGGTCCTATAGCATAATCATTTCCATCCCTAAAGCACAGTGAAATCACCCCAGCTTTACAAATCATAGACGTCTAGTGTCAAGAGACCTGTATTTAATTGCTTTGAGCTGAGTATCGGCACTGGTCCCTCTCTCTTTCTTGTTGCCTTTTCCCTGTGCCCCCTCTACCCCTTTTTTCTTTTTATATCTCCCATCGTTGATACAACCACTCACTGACTTACAAATTACTGAGTTTCCTTGGAAGCAGATGGCAATATTAGAATTGTCATTTGTAAGTCATATCTAGACCATATGCCTTATGAATCACATTTCAATCACAGAATTATTGATTGGCCATCAACTGAAATAACTTAGGGGTATATAGGTATGAAGACAAATATTTTCACCCACGCTGAGTTCTGGTACAACAGTCTATACCTGTGATTCCCATTCTTCCTCAATCTGCAATTTAACACAGATCCTCATGTATTAGAAAACTATTTTTGTTGCTACTTCATAAGTACAATTTCGTTACTGTTTTCATTGGACTGTAATTATTTCTGCAGACAGAGGTTTTGTAAAGCAGTTGTGACCCACAGGTTGAGAACTGCTAGTCTATATGTAAAAATCTAAACAGTCTTAATTGCTATGGTTTACATTTTCTTTGATAAAATCAAGTTGTTCTGGTTAAAACAAACTGGTGATTGTATAGAATGAATTGGGGGAGATGTTCAAAAATATAATGACTTTAATCTTTCCTTTTTCATGGAAAATATTTGGCTGTTTTTCTGCATGGTTTTCTCAGGGCTGAGACATTGTCTGACTTATATAACTTGAGCTTTTAAAATAGATATTTAAATATTTTTGCTTCTAGAAATCAAAAGAAGTGTTTAATGCAGATCCCTTTTTTCCTCCTTTTCCCATTCCAATCAGGTCCTTGACTTCCCCTGCCGTGTGCCCTGAGAAGCTGACCTTTATTACTATACAACTGGTTTCTTGTTTGCTCTGACTTCCAGTGGGCTTTGGAGAGTGACCTGAGAGAGACTGGAGGTCATTAAAACAGGGTTTAGAGCATTTGCTTCCTTTTCTCATTCTAGCCAGTGCTATCTATGGTTGTTTTTTCCTACCATAGAACCCTTTTGTTCTTGCACCTATCTCCTGAGGAATGAGTGGTAACAGCTTCCTGCTACTACTAAACTATAAATGCTACACTACTCTTGTTGTTTAACAGGCCCCTGCAACAGTGTCTTTAATACATTTTGCTAAAATAAACTCATGTCATGTGATGTCTTTCTGCACCATCTCTGATTCTGGAAGTGTTCATGGGATTTGCTTTTCCCAGAGACACACTGGCAAACAGTACACATGCCATAGTTTGGAAGGAATCTGAGCTCTTTGATGATGGAGGCTCCTCTACTGATAGCCCAGCAAAAGACCAGACAACAGAATGAAACCATCATAATTCAGTCGTAGCCCAGTGAGGGAGCCCAAAAACTCCTTGCTGAAGAAAATAAAATAGTTCTGCGCTGATTATCCAACAACAGAGACCTGTGAAAATCTCACCTGCGGATGAAGCCACCACTGATGGCCATCTGCTCCCGTTCATCCACCACACGGGCAGGCTGGCTGGCCACTACTCCATCCTGATTATTGCCCCAGGCTTTTTTGTAAGCATCACTGGATTTAAGCCTATGCAAAAAATTGGGTGAGTGACAAAGCCCGGGGTGGAGCAGCAAACTCACAGAAATGATCACTTCTTTAAGCAAAGAACCGAACCAAGCAAATGAGTTTTAAGTTGAGGCATTAGAGAATACCGATATATCATAATCTGGACCCAAACAGTTGGCCACCACCACACCTCAGCTATTCAGCAGTTTATTTTCAATTGAGTCAATTGCAATGGTCAAGACTAGTCTTTGGTTTGTTTTGTGCTTTAATTGGATTTAAGATAAGACTTAAGATAGCTGGAGAACATTCAGTTCTATTTCAGTGACATGATTATATTTTGAGACACAAAACACAGAAAAACATACTGGCAGACAGACACAAAACAAGACTGCCAAGTAGAGGGTGTACATCACACCACAGTAACACAGAATCATGAAGAAAAACATACTTGACCAACTTTTAAACACACCATCATGCAATGATCTATGCTTAATATCTTTCCCCCAATACATGTGTGTACTACATTTCAATGTTTCATGAAAGACACAAAGAATTGGTAGTTGGCCAAGGGTGATGGTCTTTGGGTTGCCTCTAGAGTGGTTTGAAATTGATAATATATCGGTACTTCCAAACAGTCACCATACATCCAGGGTTGATGTACAAACCTTTGTCCACAGAGACAAAAAGTAAAAGAAGCATAGTGAAATGAATGCAGGAAAATAGAAGAGAGAACAAGCCATCTAGCACCAAAGAGGAACCCCACCCCCACCCCACCCTGTGTCTTCTTCATGCACCAGCTACAGGCATGAGTAGAAAGTGAAGCATTCTCATTTAAGCCAAACTACTCCAGAAGTTGACCATTCTCGAAATAGGCACTAGCAGGACAGTAATAGCCTTCGTGAGGATTTGAAACGCAGTTCAGTAGCTTCTTGGTTGGGCCAAAGGGCAGGGTAGTGTACAAACAAATTCCTACTTTAAACTACTCTGGGTTATGACAAGGGAGAGTGGTTTGCAACTAGTGTGGTCTCCATGGGCTACATGTCACTGACCTGCCTTGGAACAAAACTTAAAATCCAGGCATACCTGTTGTGCCCAATAGAAACATATAGAGCATATTTTGGTGGGTGTGTTGTAATTTAAGGCAATCAAAGATGTTTCTAGGTTCTTTGCATAGTAGAAACCACATGCTGTTGAGTCCAAGAACAATACACATCCTTCGGTCCCATTTCGCAGTTTTTATTCTAAGACAAGAAGATTATTTTCTTCCCCCCCACTTCCTTTTCTCACAATAGAGTCAAAGCCATCTCTTAAACTGGCTTTAATCCCTGAAGACCGAGGACCAAGAAACCATGGTGCCAAACTGGGAAATGCACCAATGGGATATTAGCAGCTTCCACAATTTATCATCAGCCCTTTGAGAAGTCACGACTTACTGTACCAAAGGGCCATGGGCCCACTCATTGAATAGTACAAAGTCATCAAAAATTTTTTCATGGTTAAGAGTTTGTCTCTCCATCCCTCCTCCCCATTCCCTCTCTTTTTGGTTACAAGAAGCTGTTTGGACTTTGTGATGTTTTCTGCTATGTAAAATGTCTGGCATTCCATCTTTGGCAGAGTCAAAGGAGAGGGAAATATGCGTTTCCAAAGAGAAGGCAAACCACTGCACCCACAACGCTGCACAGACTCACATCACGGCCGTACATCTATCATAGTCCTTCGAAACATGCCGAGACAGGGCAAAGCCCCCAGAGAGTCCAGGGCACCACCAGCCACTGTGTTGTGACACATGGTTTTTAAAGCGTTATTTACACACATTAGGGGACACTTCACTCAAGCTTTGAAGCTCCATTAGGGTCTCTTTTGAATTAAGGAATTAGGGACCACTTATATATGGATTTAGTAGGGTCATGTTTCTTGAGAACCAAAAGATCTACCTCAAAGAGCCCTACCTCCACCCTTTCTTCACACACAATTGATGAAGGGTTGAGGGGGTGTATCTGGTAGAATTCACTCCAAATGTGGGGTAAATTGGCTCTAAAAAGGGAATATTGTCAAATCTTGACTAACTGGAATGTTTGACAATAAAATATTTTGGAGAATTCTATACCTTTGGTAGTGATTAGGAGGCTCTGGGGAAAAGTTTCTCTAAAGGTAATTGGTAAATATCTTTCTCAAATTCTTGAGTGAATTTCCAGCTCAGGAGTCTTTAGGGATGGGCACAATCAAATCTTTTCACAGTCACAGATTATAACGATGATGCATCTGATGACCTTTTAAAATCAACTCTAAGTTATCACTTATTTATTTATTCTTATGTAGAGATTATAGAATAGAGACTACATGACACACTGAAATGTCATGGGCAACAAAGAATTTCAAATCTGAACTGACTGCTTCCTATTATTCTCACCCACCTTTTTGGCTAAAAGCAGAAAGGAGGCTAACGTGTTTTGCCAATCAGGGTTCCGGCTAGCTAGATTCCAGTTAGTCAGGCTTTACTTCACAGCATTCTTTTTTAAAAAATGCTTTATATTTATTGGTAAGATGAGCCCCTCCCCCTCCTAAACAGGAAGCGGGATATTTCTAATCAGCCTCAAAGTTTAAAGGTTGCGAATGGTCATATAATCTGCTCAAAAATTACATCAATTTCTAGTCTAAAAGCTAGGATCAGAAGAGCTTTTGGATAAAAGGTTTCTTTTTAAGAGGGAAAGGGAGAAGGGTAAGGGAGATCAGGTAACGAGTTTAATTTTCCAAATGCATGTTGGGCAATCCACTCATGCATTTCCCCCCTACTGCTAGCCAAATGAGACTATCTTCTTGAACCTTTTGGGTTCTTTCTGTTGCATAACTTTATAACCACATGTCACACTTCTGCTACATTCCAAAAAAGCGTTGCGAATCTTGAGAACAGTTAAATGTTTTGTGATGTCGTGCATGCAAAATCTACACATTTCAACATTTCAGCCAGTGTACGGGCAGATCTTCCAAGAAGAAGAGTTGGAGGGCTTGGGTCAAATTGGGGACAGGCACTAGTGCCTCTGACTGAAGAGGATGCCTGTATTGGATGAGGCTGCTAGCATCTCATGACCAAATGCTGGAGCAAGGCAGGCAAGAAGGAATCTGCCCCACTCTCCGACTTTCAGAGGCTTGCTTGGGCTAAATTGGCCCATCTATTTTACTTTTGAAAAAAAAAATCAAACCTTGATACATGTGTTTCGAATCCCCGACGCTTACCCCAAATCTTTTCTAAATCTACAATTTAGTTCTTGAGATTGAGGAAAAGAATATGCACGGGGTGCCCCTGTCTCAAAGTACACTTTCTGGAAAATGTTGAAACGTTCATCAATAAAAATTGCTGACAGTGAGGCTTTCACTGGAGTATGCCTGATTTTTAATGCATCAACAGTAACTCTCACTAATATTATCTATGCTATGAGATGAATGCATTGGAGACGGTATTGATCTGTTCTGCATGCCACATGCTCATCCTGCCTATGAGCCTGCAGGAATGAGCTCGTCAAGGCTTGGAGATGAGCCTTGGGGAAAACCAAAGCTTCAGGCAGGCAGGCAGCACCTACTTGTTACAGGGACACACACAAAGCCCGCAGAATTTTCCTAGGTCCGTCAAATTCTTTTCTGCTTCTTTCATATCCTTATTGATTTGGTCCATCCCTTCCTCAATGCGTTCCAGTTGTTCTGATTAAACACAAGTATTTTATCCCCACAGAATGAAGCAGATGGAAAAGGACAAAAGAAAAAAAAGACAAAACTTCAGACATTCACTTTGACATCAAAAAAGAAAAACAAAAAAAAAGAAAGAAAAGAAAAGAAAAAGAAAGGAAGAAAACTGGACGCCACAGATTTGAGCTGGTACCCAGTACCTACTTGTTACAAGGACATATGAAAAGGCCACAGCATTTGCCTAAATCTTTTAAATTTTTCTCGGCCTCCTTCATGTCTTGGTTGATATGGTTCATGCCTTCTTCGACACGATCGAGTTGTTCTGGTTAGGACAAAGGGATGATAGTGTGGAATGAATTTTTTGGGGGTTTCCAACAGAACATGAGAAATGACTATGTGAAACAGAATTAGAGAGAAAGAGAGAAAGAGAGAGCAGGAGAGAGAGGGAGAGGGTGTGAGAGAGAGAGAGAGAGAGAGAGAGAGAGAGAGAGAGAGAGAGAGAGAGAGATTGAGATTACAATGCATTGTCCAGGAGGATGCATTGCTGTAGACGGCTGCTGCTGCCCTAAGTAGACATGGGTGGAAGGAAATGAACAAGAACAATGCTCAAAATAGTTTGCAGTTCAGACAGGATGAGATGAGATCAGAAGGTCTGTTGGATTTTTGCATATCCAGGGAAACAACACAGTGTACTGATTCAGATACCAGTGAAACCCAAACGAAAGAAAAGCCAGGTGTTAATTTATGTCTAAGGGGTTCCCATTCAATGCATCTAGACAGATTATCTGCTTCAATATCAAAGTATCTCTATCTTTTGGTTTTTAAGTATCACTAACCAGATAAGAGGAGAAAATAAAATGCACTGTTGTCTTTGGGGGCAACAAGAGAACAGTAAGCAGGAATAGACATAGCCATGAGTTTCTACTCTGCCCTTAGCAGTGGATGGATAGCCAAAGGTAGTCTGTTTTTGGTTTTGTTTATCTAATTCATAGAAGCTGGAAAACGAAAGTAACATCAGCACAGGAATACTGTAGGTACCAGAACATTTCTAATCATTTTTTACCTTATAACTGACTTGTTACAAAAACTGGGGAAGACATTTTATTCTTCTGCTGTGGTTCCCCAGGGTCTACACTGGGGACCTGCTCACTACCAACCTGGTCAGAGAACATGGAGAATATGTGTCTCTTTGAAAGAGGGGCAGGGGGCCACTGTTTGGCACCTAGAATGGCATTGTTCCATTGCTACAAGGAAAGCTGACTTCAGTGCATCTGAAACAAGGCTTGATACTCATAAAAATTCATCAGCTCTAGGTTGCCAGGTTACATAAACCAAATTGATTAATTTCTCACAGATGTCATCAGTTTGGGGGGAACTGCAAGTTTAATGAAAGGGGATTTGTCAAGTAGTTTTTAAGACTTCTAAAGGAGAAGTGCAATATGATGTCTTGGCTGTCTAATGGTAATGTCCAGTTATAACCCTTCTCCTTTTTTGGTTTATATTTTCATGTGTGCTTTCATTCTTGTGCTTCTAGAACTATGGGCATGCCTAGGTCTGGCCTGTCGGCATAAACAATCATCTGAAAATCATCCCACATCAATGTGTGCTATGGAAATTGTTACAATCAAACCTAAAGGAGGTCCACTAGTGAGCAAAAGTATGCACAGCATGAATTTGAATAATAAGAGATTATTTTTGCTCTCTTTAGTGAGACTAAAGAAGAAAATGTCCCTGACGAGGTCTCTGCTGCTTTTGCTATGCTTTTCTGAATCCGATGAAAACACTCCAGTGTTTATCCAGCTTTGAGGACACAGCAGTGCAATGCTCTGTCAAGTGCACAGAGACAGGGATGTCCTGATGTCGCTTTACATGCAAGGAGATTTCTCTCCCATCCTGCTTCCTCACCTTTGAGGAACCATTCCTATCTCCTTGCTTTCTTCCCTTCCTAGTTTGTTTATTTTTATTTCGACAGGATCTTCCCCTGTAGCCCAGCATCCTAAGTAGTGGATTGCTAAGTACAACCATGCCAAGCTCACTTGTTGGCTTGGTTTTGTTTGTCTGTTTTAGCTGTTTCCTTTTAGGAATGCAATAAATCACTTTGTGAATTGTGAGGGGACACAGTGTTTCCCTAAAACTTTTACAATTTTCTTGGCCTCCTACATTTCTTGGTTGACAAGGTTCTTGCCTTCATCAATGTGTCATCAAATGAAGAACCGTGTGGAATACAGATATAAATAAGGATGCTAGTTCAAATCAAAGAGTTACTAATACTCACAACAGTGCTGTGTTAGAATGAATTTAACAAGTTCCTGGGCTCAAAGGGCAAATTAACTGCAGGGCACAAATAATGACTGCAGTACACATACATGATAGTGAAGGGATGAGTCCAGATGTCTGTACTTCCTGATGCATTTCTCTTATGTTAGAAAACAAGGAATAGCTCTTTGCTTCTGAAAAAATAATGACTGATGGATTTCAAAGTCTAATCCTGGTGCCTCTAGAGAACAGGGGGTAGTGTATATATGGGAGTGGACACCTAAGTGTTGTTGGACCTGTGAGTTAGATAATTGAAAGATAAAAACACATCCATATTCACACTTCTGAAAGCTGCATTGTACCATGGATTTCCAGCTTTTTCGGCAAACTGTATGACTGAAAGAGAAAAGTCTGATGCTGAATTTGATAAAAAAAAATAGAAAACAATTCCCCCCAAAATAAACAAGCAAACAACCCAGCATAGAATTATTTTGTCCAGTTTTTTTTAACAATAATATTAATTTTTACTGTGCCCAGTTGAGTTTATGGGCATACTTGACACATTAAGAATTGGTATCCTTGAAATAATTGCTATGAAGCTCTTCCCAGGACGTTCATGAGAGCATCTGATGTCTTTATTTCATTCCCACAGACAGCTGCATCTGTGAGAGTCTCATAGCATACCGCATGGCATTTACTACACTCCCTAAACTTGTGCATTTGTTCTTGGAGGTTGAGAAGAGAACTTTTCAGAGGTGGTCAGGAGAGTCTTCTAGTCTTCTGTTAGATAACAGTACATGTTGGTAGCAGAAATTGAAACCTCCCCCCTTCCTCCAGATATTTGAGTAATCGATTGTCTGTGATAGATTCTCCTGCAGCAGATCGATTGCTTAGGGATTTGTTGATACATCTTTTCTACCAATATTATCTAAGTAAAGGATCTTATATTAAGGCTCTTAGAATACTCAGCCTGGCCCTAAAGTAAAACACAGTGTTTTACCTACTATACCAACCTTCCTACTAATATTCAGTTAAAAGATACTGCCTAGGTTATTTCTACTTTGCTTAGAGTAATATAGCCACATATCCACAGTGGCTGGGCCATTCCTATCTAAAGTTGGTAAATGGACATTAGCTAAGGGGTGGGGGTGTTTTCTGAAACACTGCTTCACAGTGTCATTAACTTTAAGGTAACAGTTAGCTGGCTCTCAAGATAGGCCTTGATTTCTGTCTTTTTTTTTCCCTGCCAGCAGTGGTCAGCGATTTTACTATTTAATTTAGTTCTCAGAGAGTCTGGTTGAGTCTTCAAGACAAATTAGGGGGAAAAAAAAGCCCAGAAAAGAAACAAAAGAAGTAAGAGAAAAACACAGCTGAAAGGTTAGATTATCCATTTCACACATTTTCCCCTTTAGGGGAAGTTCCTGGGCAGCAATACTTTTAGGGGAACAATAGTCCCAGGGCTCTGTGTGTCTCCAGAGTTGTTTGGGGCTCCTTGTTGTCTCCTGATACCTGGGTATAAAACAAGAACCCTATAAAGAACTTCTCAGTGCGACTTTCAGTTGGACAACCTGCAGAGGTCTGGCCTGCCTCCACAGTACGTACAATGGTTCTCTAGGAGGACGGTTGTTGCTTGTGGTTCCTTGAGCAGCTGCGAGGTACAAATAGTCAATATTTTGGATGTCAGGTAGAGACAAATTTAATACAGCATAAACTGAAGAGAAATCAAAAAGCAGTTACTGATCTAAACAAGTAAACATTGCACAAACAGAATCAAATGCTTTTAGAGGTAGGGAAGATAGCAGTTGACATATGCATCTGTCCCCTGCACCTGCACATAAGTTCATAGTTTAGTAAAAATGGAATGCGTACCCCTTAAGACAAGTCCCAGATCACCCAATTTTGGAGATTTACAATTACAGGGATTTCATTTCGTTTTGTTTTGTTTTGTCACTATGAACTGTTCATTACACATCTGCTATAACACTAGCTCTCACCGGAAATATGGTTATTGGAGGAATCCAGAGGGTTTCAGCTGAGAACATTCCATAACCTGTGTGTGTGTGTGGGTGGGGGGGGGAATCTGTTCTTTGTTTCTTAGATAACGATATATAGATTTTTGGGGGGATCATGCTGTTTAAAATTATGAATTTTTGCACACATTTGGGGAATCTAACACATTGTACCTCTAGGTTTTTATCAAAGTATGAAGATATTTGCAGCTCAGGTAAGCAGGCCATTCATTTCCTACCCCTCTTCCTTTCTTTTCATCTGAGATGCCAGGAGCTGAGTCCAGGACCTCATTCTTGTTAAATAGGTCCCCTTCAATGGAGCTACCTTCCCAGCCTTTCTTTCTTTGGCTTTGTGTCTCTGTCTATTGTTTTCTGTGTCTTTATGTCAGTACTTCATAGAAGAGGGAAAAAATTATCCCATATCTTTCTTCTACTGAAAAGCTACTTTCTCCACACTGCTGACTACTAACTGAAAGCGTGGGTAAGATAGAATTGCTACTTTAGTGCTTTTGTTTTAATTTTGTTTTGGGAATTGTCACTCTTCTAGGGAAGCACCCTCTGTTTCACAACATTTAAGACAGTGACTTGCTGCACCCCACATTTAAGAGGTAAGTCCTTGCTACACAGATCAAACCAGCATGTAACTATGGTAGATCCATGGGGTAAGTTCTCACGACTGCCCCTGCTGTAGTAACTTTAGAACAGAACTCATACGTATTCTTAATTTTAAAGTTTTCAACAAAGTTTAATTTGAATATTGGAAGAAAGGTGATGGGGTTGGTGTATAATGGTCTCCCCCCTTTATTTTTGTAATTATTTGCTGTATTTTTTGAAAAAAGTTTAATACAAATAAATATAAAAATGAATGCCTCTTTATGATAGCAACATTGAGGAACCTGTCAGAGAAGTGGAGTGTTGCTTTACATTTGTGAATTTTATGGCGTTCATACTGAGGTCATGCTTTCTGAAGATGCTACTAGTCAATATCTGGGCATAGAGGGGCTGCTTGGTTTGGGTCATTTCTGCCCAACATGGCTTTTCTTCTGTACTTGGGGTTAGGAATCTTAGCTCCAGGGCTCTCCAGAGTCCCAGAACAGTCTGGGACTCTCTTCTTTCCTGCTCCTTTTCTAGGTGTTGGACCCATATCATAGTCTAAAGGGCCTTCCTGTCAAACCCAGAAATCATAGGCTTTTATTGTCTACATAAATCCAACACTGACATTTCCCAATAAATCTCTAATACTTCTAATTTGTAGCTCAGAACACCTCAAGTGCTATGGCTTTCTCTCGTGTCTTCTTACTCCAATCCCAATGCTCCAGAAATCATTAAACGCATAGGTTAGGCACCAGGCTGATGGCAGAACATCTCTCCATGGCCATATCATAGCTGACGTGCTTGACCTCGACACAAACACATATTTAGATATTTCTAGTCTTATACAGCTACAAGTAATGCATATTCTTTTTTCACATAATTGAAAATGTTTAGCTTCAGTGCAAAAATTCTAGGACTTGAGTGTTTTGGTTAAAGATAGGAACATTTCAAAACTGAAGATACGATTACCAAATTGTTCCTATGACACGTGTATCAGACCAAGGCACCCATGTAAAAATTAAGAGCTTGCTTCCCAATACACTACTATAGCACTGGTTGTTGTTGGCAATTTTTAAAATTTGTATCTTACTGAACAAATCAACTTGCTAAAACTGGCATACTATTGGTTGAGACAATATTTTACACGTCTATTTGCAAACTAAAGCTTTATATCTCTTGCTCTTTTCTCTGTTAGTTGTTTTTCTTTCATGATATGCATAGGTTCTCCCATGTTTTAGGAAAAGTATTTTATGTCAAGTTATCTGCATGGCAATTTTCCTCTCAATTTGAAATTTATGCTTGGAGTTTATTGTGCCTTTCCTGGAATGAGTTTTACATTCTCATATTTCCCACTGGAGAAAAAAATTACAACCCTAATTTTTTACTAAGGCTTTTCAAAAGTATGAAAATGTTCAAGTATCTAGTTATTATGAGAAACTAAAATGAAAACAAAAGAAGAATTTGTGGTTAGAATTATTATGTACATTATCACCAAGTCAGAAGATATTTTGAGTCATAGAAAACTTTGATATTGACTTTATAGTTTCCACCTCAGCATGTAGAGATGACATACTAACATTCCAGCTCTCCAAAGTTTTTTTTTTTTATTTCTAGCCTTTCTAAAACTGCCTTTAAAATAGCTCAAATATTATGATTGGTTAAAATTTTGACTATCCAGACCCTACATTAAAATAATTTTTAGTTATTTAGGAAATCTCTGTAATGACTTGAGAACCCAAAGTTCCAGATGCTCAGTTTGAATGGTCAGGAGCAATTCATACCACCACGTACTATATCCCATAACCTGGATATCAATTGGAAGAAAACCAAATTTATTGGGAAACTTTGGTGGTAAGAACAATACTAAAAACTCTCAACTATGTCTAAAATATTGTCATTTAAGAAATATACATAGATTTTGCTTTTTAAAATCTTTGATTAATGTACATAGCACAGATAGCAGTACCATTTAATTCAGTCATGAAGAAGGCCTTGACATCTGCACATTCGGTATTTTCAACAGTGAAAGAAAATTAGCAAATGAGGTTCCGAGAACCCTTATGCTTATATTTACATGTAACACATGCAGAATGCCCATCTGAGGGTGCAAAAAAATTAAAAACTGCAACTTAATTCAGATGAAGAATTGTTCTTACTGAAGAAATCTGAACTTACCGCCTTGCTCATCCAACATAACCAAAGTCCTGATGCCAGCATCTTTACTCTACATTCCAGTAATGGTAGCAAAGTTGAAAAGGAGTTAAAGAAAGAAAAGAGAGAGAGAAATCAATGAGGGAGACAATTATCCCTAGAAATGGAAAATGAAGAAGGACCAAAAGGGAGACAAAAGGGAAGACACCGGGCAAGAGCTTTAAGGGGCAGGGTAGGGACCGGGAGAACTGGGTCAAGGGTGACTTTATTAGTGACCCTGGGGGGACTCATGAGGAGACACGAAGCACATCCTCCATAGGGTGGACCTGGATCCTTCAATACAGTAAATGTGCATTGGAATGCATGTACTTAATACCATATAATCTTTATACCTGGAAAGTAAAAATACTAGTTTTCATTACACAGAAAGCAACATTTTCACAATCTTCCAGACTGAATTTTCTTCCCTGGCAAGTTGGGTCCAAAAGTGCCGATTTAATGGCCAGTGCAGGGATGCCTCATAGGCGATAAATAAGGATGTTGGAGTCCTAGTACTTAGGTTCATCACAGAAGAGAAGAGTCTGAGAGGCACAGCTCAAAAGGAAACCAACTCTTTGTGGAGAGAAGCTCTTCAAGGTTTAGAAGACAGCGTGAGATCAGAACATATTTTGCTCTGAAACCCACAGTTCTGTACAATGCTTCAGTGTGAGAAAAATCAGTCCTCTCCAGGGTCACTGCAGGTTTTTTGTGTATCAATCTTTAGAAATACCCATCTCACTTCTTTTTATCCACATAAACCAAGACTACCTAGGTTATTAGGAGGTAGAGAGGGGAGTTTGTAGTAGGAGAAGTGAAGATACTATCCTACTCAATTTGAAAGTTTCCATGCCTAGGAATCTAACCTGCTCTGTTGTATGCTACAGGGGGACACACAGCAACCCAAGAGATGATAGACCACAAAAAATATCTTGAAGACGTTAAGTACATTCTGAGCGCATATCCATCTATCTAGGTCTGCATTTAATGATTCCTTTGCCCTTTTCTGTATTTGCTAGCCGATACTTAAGGGACACTGTAATGAGAAGCTTATTTAGGCATATGGATGCGACTGCAGAAACATGTTAGATAGTATTTGCTCCTCAGAGAAGGGATCCTGTATCATTCTGCTGGGGAAAGAAGATGGAGAAAAGCTGGTGACTTTCGTTAGCCCGGTTCTCAATCTATTTATATGTCCTAGCACTCTATGAGGTATAATGAGTGTCACTAATTTGCATGATGCCATACAAGTATAATTTTCCAATTTTTCCAATGAGGTGCTGCATGTCTCAACACTAGAATGGCTCATTATTCAGAAGTAGCGGGAGTGTTTGATACTGTAGAACACAAGCAGAATATGTTGGCCTTGGAGTCAAAAAACTTTGTTGTGCCGGAAGGTCAGGTGACTCTTCTATAGTCTCACCATTTCTCACACTAAAGGTAGAGACACAAAGTAAGAGGGTGTGGTGGGTAGGTTCATGAATTTCTTTTATCCCTTTCCCTTCCATTTATTAATAGTACATTTATGTGTTTTTCATTCACTTATTTAATGCATATGTAGTGGATATCTACTTTGTCTCAGCTATTAAGAATAAGGATATTAAGAAAAATGTGTGGCTTGTTTGTCAGTGGCCTTTTTCAGAGTGAGAAATGGCTTAGTCAGCAAGTGGAAATAACATGTTGGATTGGGTAAATGATTCTTAAGTTCTAGATCTCTATTTGAAGTCTTACTGCTCTAATCTCAACTGCTCTGTGTCTCAGCTCAGCTTCTGGCTAAATAGGGGCAGTAAGAGCTCTCTCACTTCCCACTGTCATCATAAGGATGGAATGAGCTCTAGAAAGCATAGCCATCTCAAAGCTCTTTCAGTTCATGGGTGGCTGAGTGGAAATCAAGAAGGAATTGTTGACATCATGTTTACCACTTCCTGCTTTGTGTCTGAAGCAAGGTACTTAAACACCGAATCCCAACATCTTCTAGGTTAAAGACAGAATATCAAAGCAGTAGTAAAATGTGGCTTTAAGTGTTAAATCAGCTAACATATTTGATTACAATAGTGATAATGATGTCTCTAAGCACATGATCGGTTCTCAATAAAGGTATGAACTTAAATTTGGTTGCATTCTTTTGCTGGTGGCTTCATTAAATAAATGGGTGGGTTTTTTGTTTGTTTGTTTGTTTTATTAGAATATCTAGAGGACAGAAGAGCAGGGATAGGGGAACATTGCAAAGGGATCAGAATATAACTCTCTCCAGTTCCTTGAAGGGTTGTGTGTGTGTTTTATTAGTGATCTTGAGAATGAGAGGAGTGACTCTCATTTTACCTGAGCTCAATTCTTCCTTTGTGTTTGAATTTGGTGTGGAAAACAGGCTGTCTAGATGGAGCTAAAAATGTTGCTCTTTCTTTCTTTCTTTCTTTCTTTCTTTCTTTCTTTCTTTCTTTCTTTCTTTCTTTCTTTCTTAATTTCTTCCTTCCTTTCTTTCTTTCTTTCTAAAGAATTATTTATTTATTTTATGTATATGAGTGCACTGTAGCTGTCCTCAGACACACCAGAAGAGGGCATCAAATCCCTTTACAGATGGTTGTAAGCCACCATGTGGTTGCTGGGAATTGAACTCAGGTCCTATGGAAGAGCATTCAGTGGTCTTAACCTCTGAGACTTCTCTCTAGCCCATTTCTTTTTCTTTTTTTTGTACAATTTAGTTTTCCATTTTTATTTTTAAAATGTATTGATGAATTTATTTATTTTGCCAATGAGCCAAGCCAGTGTTTATAGAATATTTTACTGCTGTCCTTTCGGAATGCTTTCATCAAACTCCAAGGCATCTGTCCTACAGCCTAGACATCCTGGCACTCTCTTGAACTCTGGAGGACCTCGCATCTGTTTAAATTAAAAACAAAACAAAACAAAACCCTACCAACTTGATTTGATAGCTTTCTTTCTAAAACTGCATCCATTGAATGATTCTTTCTTTCTTATTGCCAAAGCGTTTTGAAAGAGAAGCTGGTATAGAAGGAAAAATGATGTGAGGCATTCATGAAATATTCGTGTTTCCATAACTATTTCAGGAAGGCAGTGTCATCAAATCTGCCTGCCTAAAGCAGTATGGCCTTTTCTCGCTCAAGTTTCATGGCCTAGGATGTTGATTTGCAGACTTCATTTCTGTATTTGGCATCAGCAGAGTTAACCTTTTTGTTTTCAAGTATTTCCTCCTGGAGGACATCTGAATGAGTCTCTTTCTAGATTTAATTCTTTTTTCTTTTATGCTCCCAAGGCAGGTATGACCTTGAATTTGATCATCTATTTACATGTTCGTTTCCCAACAATAAATCAATTTGTATCTTTTCCTATCTCCAGTGTTCAACATTGCATGCATATTTGTTGAAATGTACCCTTCAAAATTAAGTGCCCAATTCCAGGCTGTAAACTGAATGCCACCAAGTCTCTATCCTTTGTACCAGTCTATGATATCCGAATTTTCTGAAACTTCTCCACTGATCTCTAAGTGACTTTACACCGTCCTTGAAACACTGATGGTGACTTCTATTAAAAGCCAGTCCCCCAACCTCCCACGCCGTTATACTCTAGAGTTTATTTTTGATAGTGTGAAATTGTGCTTCCATGGGAAGTGGACTGTTTGCCTTAGGGAGACTTCCCAATTCTAGTACCTTTCCTGACTTTGAAAGTGAATTCAATATAAATTCAGTTCACTTGAAATTATGTAGCACCAATGGACTTTGCGGTTGTGTGTAAGACCCTGGTATTTCAAAGCTCATATTTTCCAAATGATTTCTGCCCTTGATGAATATTTAATAGTGATTTTTCTTTTAAGAGAATTTTCTTTTTGATTGAAAATCAGAACATCATCTGAATAACCAATCCCTAGACATAAGGAATGCTTCACTATAAATATACAATGACCCAGGAGAAAGTAACAGCAAACCAGTCTAGTCTAATAATGCCTTGCTCAAAATTTTCTAAGGACGAAATGTCTAACAGCTTCCTCTTATTTAATAGATGTGGGAGATTGAAGCCCTCTCTCTCATCTCTTGTTCTAAGATGCGACTTCATGCTTGATGGAGTAACAATTTACCAGAAACAAAAACATGTAATTTGAGCATCCCATTTCAATCAATGGAGCTTTTATCCTTAGAATAAATTAGAACAGGCATATTTTTGCAAGATAGGCTAACACTACTTTCATTTTAAGAAGACATACAAGAGAAAAGGGTCCATGTTCCCAAGACTCTGCAGCACAGAGTGCTTAAAGGCGAGCATTCTGATGCATTTTATCCTACTGCACACAGTCTAGGCAATGTTTCAGCATTGCACAACTGAGCAAATGGGAGACAACTTGAGAAATGTACATCATATATGTAGGCATGTACATAAACATGGGAAGAGTGAGTTTGGAGGTTCTGGTTGTAGGTAATTCGTTATTATGATAATAATACTGCAGCATACAATAAAGTAATTGTGTATCATCAGATAGCAGTTAGGGAGTGAGAGACCATCTAATCTCAGAGCTCATATAAGAATGTTTCAAGCTCTGGCTCATTTTGTTGTTTTCTTGCAGTGCATTGGAAAATAATGCATTAAGACCAATGGCCAATACTCTTGGATTGTGGCTACTTGCCTCTTTCATGGAGTTTATGCATTTTTGCATGAGCAGTGTCTCAAGAACAGGGAAAAGGAGGTATTTCTCTTCCTTTAGAGTAGAAAGCTGCTCTTCTATGCTGCCAAGACCCCTCATGTGGGGGCCAATTTGTGCTCCATTACAAGCTCAGTTTGTCACTTTTGCAATAACAGACTTTTCCTTCCAGAGATTACATCATTACATCTCCCTGCTCTCCCTGTGGCCATCCACCTTTAGCCACTTAACACCCTTAGGTGAGGTACTGCAGCTTCAGAAATAAAGGAAGACAGTGTTTGCAGCCATGGTATAAGAGGCAGCTACTTTCCTTCTAATCCTGTGTAAAATTTATCTTTTTTTCCTTCCCTTTTATGTCATTGCATAAGCAATTCACAGTAGCACGGGGTGGGTGAATAGGTTCATTTAATCATTCTGCCACAGAAAGCCCAAGATCTCTAGAAAAGATAATCACACATGAATTTATACATTGATAAGCAGTCACATTCAAACTGTGGCTAAAGTGGCATCTTGCTGAATAAAAACCATTAGGCTTGTTTTATTAGGTTAAGATAAATATAGTCCAATCCATTCTTTCTCTACTCCAGCTCTCCCAATGGGCAAGTTCAATTAATCCATTTATTCTTCCTGGTTGACTGCTGTTCTACCAAATTGGAATGAGTAGGTTTTATTGCAAATGCTCTTTTGATTCCATTATTGCTTTCTGCCCTATTTTACCCAATTAAAAATAGTTTGGGATTCATTAAGCCATGCATTACAAATGCTTTAGAAATGGATGTGCAATTCAGAGTCAGTAATATAAAAGGACTTTTGTGTTTACTTAATTGGACTAGATTTTTTTTCTTTGTTAAAGATTTTTCCTATTTCTTCATAAATTTCAGTGTCCAATACTAAATACAACACTTTCAAAAGATTATATGCCCACATAAATGCATATTTTTTAAAGTTATAAGTGTAGTTGGAGTCACAAAAGAATTTTAGATTAGCTGGAATGTGTTGCAACAAAATCATTACAAATGAACATCTTATGTAGGTAATTCTTCTACACATTAAGCACTGTTCTGTCTGTTTCCAGGGACCCCTCCTCCTCTTTTTGTGTCTATTGGGAGCATTAGCTTGGAAATGGTAGGTTTCTCTGCACTCTAGACTCTAGAGGTAGCCTGGAATGGACAGTGGTGAATACAGCTTGATAATTAGCTAACAGCTTATGACATTTCCAGTATTTTGTGGCTTTCTGATAGGTTGTGTTAGCATTGGAAGCAAGAGGGGCATGACTTCAGTAAAAGCAATAGGAGCTAGGAATGAATGTGTCAACACAGGGATCTAGTTTCTGTTAATAGAAGTCACTCCTTACCTCTTCGACCAGCTGCAGCATGCGACGGGTGCTTTCCAGGGACTAGGGTGGAAAACAGAAACACTGTTAAGGGCAGGAATTGAGTGCTAGGAAAATCAGACATACTTTTTTTTTTCATTTGACAAACACAGGGTCCCTGTCATATATGACGTCAACTTTGTAACAAAATGTCTTCCCAGTTTCAATCTCTTTCCTATTTGGGCTTTCTAAATGATCAGATTTCCCAAAGTGATCACATGAAAGCTTATTGTCTTAAAGTCAAAACCATATGAGATTGACTCTGATATCAAACACAAAGAAATCTGTAAAAATTATTTTGCATGCTCTGGATGCATAGAAAACTATCTTATATATTCTGAGGGCTACTTTGTCTTTCTAGGACTAAGGATATTGAATCTTAAACACAAACATAATTTTTCTTGAGCTTGTCACAAATTTCCTTTAAAACTCCTAGAAACACAACTGGAAGTTGTTATCAATAAAAAGTTATGCTGTCACCTTAGGGTGAAAAAATCAAATAGGTTTAAAATAGCTATAAGTATCTTCATTCCTAGACAAGAAAAAGCACGAAGAACACTCTGGAGCTTGGCAGCTGGCCCTCCAGGCACAGCATTGCCACTTTGCTCTCAGTTCTTTAACATAGTTCCAATCCAACAACCACTGTGATTTCTCTAAGCCATGCTTTTAAGTAGGAAACTTATGTTGGACATGATCCATGATCCTAAAGAAATGTGAAGGATCTCTCTCTCTCTCTCTCTCTCTCTCTCTCTCTCTCTCTCTCTCTCTCAGTAAAATGGCTATCAGTGATGTGCTGGCAAATGCTTAACAACTGACTCTCTGGAAAAAAATAGAAATACATTTATCTATATTCATGCTTATTGCTGTACTGATATGGAATTAGAGCACAGAGTTGACATGTAACACAACACAGCACGCATAGCCATAACTCCTGTGTAGCGGGTTGATTCTCGAAGAAAGCTCCTGTATGTGTTTTGTGTAGCCTGTCTATGGCTCTTTATTTGAGGAGCTAGTGCGATTCCAACATGATCGATGGAACTGGATAATTTCACTTCTGCTCATGAATAAGAAGAAAGTGAAGCACTGAAGACTAGTGGACCTATATTCATTAGTAAAGAAGACAGTGTTTTTGTTGTGGAAAAAAATAACAGGTTCCATATAATGGAGGACTTCCTCAAAATTTTTATATTTAAAAATACTTTTACGATTTGAGAGTTTCATACAATATATTTTTATTTTATTTACTTCCTCCATCCTTCCTCCTAACTCCTCCCAGACCCACACCCCCCGCAACTTTCCGCTCCCAACTTTGTGTATTATTTTCTTAGTGTAATAGCTATAGACAAGCACACATTAAAGGTTTTATATACAGCATTACTGCTTTCCCGTCAACCTTAACTCTAGATAATCAACAAAACAATAAAGCAAGAGATGATTGGTAGCATTTCACAGTTCTGGGTTCTAAATAGGTCTGGGTGCTAAACAATTGCTTTTTATTGACTTCTCAGTGCAGTAGATTCTCTCCTCTCTCCCTTCCTCCTTCCCTCCCCCTATCCCTCCCTCCATCTTAGTAAAATGGCTATCAGTAGTGATGTGATGTCTCTGTGGCTGAGATTTACATTGGTCTGTGGGTTTTCCATTCCTTACATGCAGTGACTGTAAAGGACTCAAGGGCATAAATAGCAGGAAAAAATGTGCTAAACTCACTAGAAAGCAACGAGTTTTGAGCACATAGTACCATTGCTCATATACATACATATATACATATATATATAATATAATATCTATCTAATTTTCATATTATGTACTTCAGTTTTAATCATAGCCATGCTTAACAACCAGCTGGGAATGTTCCTAAAACTGTTAACCTTCAGAATTGAGTTAGAATTGAATCAGAATTGTCTTGCGCACTGCAAGACATTCAAAGACAAAAGTTTTCCTAAAGGGCCATTCCCTCTTAAATGTCTACGAGTCAAGAGTCAGGGCCAGTCAACTCTTTCTAACCTGAAGACACCTGAGACAGAGAAAAAAAAGTTCTTTATTCACGTTTTTAAAAAATTAGACATTAGAGGAAGTCTCTTCAGGAGCTGAATCCTTTACCTCATCAGCCAGCTGGTCAGCCCTCCTCTGCATCTCCTCCAGTTCATTACGCATGTCTGCGTCCTCGGCCATGGTAGTGGTGGGGGGTTGCTGGGCGCCTGGGCCAGCAAGTCAGTGGTGCTTAGTTAAGGAACCTGGGAAGAAGGAAAATATGGGAGCTTACACGAATGTCTGCTGCCTGGAATGTATAAGTATCACACTGTCCCCATGGTTCAGATATCTTCTAAACTAGAAGCCCAATTCAGACAAGAATCAATAGAATCATGTCAATTTTCCAAAAACTGCCAGGAATGGATATTTCAACACCATCACCGAAACAGACACATATTTGCATATGATTTTCTGACAGTCTTGCATTGTAGTCCAGGTTGGCCTTGGGCTAACCATTTTCTGCTCCAGCCTCCTAAGTTTTCTAGATTACAGGTTTACAAAGACACATATGGCTTCCCCTGAAGTATTTATTTCACACAAAACAAACTATTTATTTCTTGATTCTTACAGAGCACCCTTCTTTCTTCTTTCCCATCCTTCTCCATTCTCAAATACTTACTTAGAACATCAGGGATACACCAATGAACAAGAAAGGTGAATTCACCACCTCTGTAGAACTACAGTCTAATTGAAGCAGACAGTGAAGGAATTCTGAGCACCAGAAATCAAGCAGATTGCCTACAGGAACACAGTCAGCTTCCATCAGGGAGTCATGTCCCCAGAAGGGACCAGGGGAAGAATCAAAGATAAGTACTTGATGTTACACCAACATCTTTGGGCCGTACACCTAATTATGGTCCAAGCTTGTGTCCCATGTTTGAGATATTCAAGCATACAGTGGAATTTGTCTTTCCTCTTGCAGAGTTGAACCTTGTCTTTGGAAGAATGGGTGCTTACCTAGGAATTGCATATCTAGTCCTCACAAGGAGATGGCCATGTGGCTAGAGATGGTTCCTACATGGAGATGACATATGTCCCTATTAGACCAAGGGCATTCAGAAGCTGGTACTGAACTCCCATCTTCTCCTGCCAACAAAAGCAGGAAAGATGGCTGAGCCATAGCATAGAAGAGGGTCCTCTGAATCCTTGAAGAAAGGAAAGCTGGCTGCTAACTAGAAACAGCCATGAGTCCATAGTGAAGAACATAAATCCCATGAGTTATGTGACTGGATGTATATGACACTGTCATACCACTTTCTCAGATGGAATTACTCCTCTGGGGAGTGGAAACCGAGCATATGATTAGCTTCCTGCATTGACCAGCTCTGTGAAGAAAGTCTTCTAATTGAAGGACTTTAAACAGGAAGAATATTAATGTGAACTAGAAACCGGATGGCTATGGGTAAGATCATTTCCCTCCCTGAGCATCTAGCTCATTTCTGAGATTTTATGGCACAGGTATGTCAAGGATAGAAAATCCCAACGAGCTTTGTTTGCTAAGGACACTGGGTCTTAATATTCAGGTGGCCTGTTTGAGTAAAATATTCTCATACTTTTATGAAGTGTGGAACAAATCTAGGCTCTGTTACCTATTTTTCCTCTAGTAATGGCTGACATCAGGCGTACGGATGAGCAGCTGAGTGCTAGTGGAGGCAAAAACCAAGGAAACCAGTGGGAGTGTAGAGGTGCTGGTCTCCAAGCAGCAACTCTCTCAGGATTGCCACAAGGGAACAAGCAAGGGAGTGCCTGACCCTGGTCTCCTTTGTGAAGAACTGCTTGTGCTTTCTTGGGTCATCTCATTCTGCCAGCTACTGGCCTTTGCTTTTAGTTGGGCAGCTTTTTAGAAAGCATTGCCTATGTGCTTTCAACCCTACAGTGAACTGCTATTTTCTGGGCTTAGTTGTGGATGAGTTTTTGCTCTCTCTCTCTTTCTCTTTCATGCCTCCCCCCACCTCTCTCCTGTCTACACTGTTTCCTTGGTGATCTCTCAAAGTTGCTATTCTCAGCAGGAGAAGAACAGCTGTATGCTCCTGGCTCCAGGCTGCCAGCAACCTGCCAGGAGCTGGTTGATGGGCAGGTGGCAGGCTGGCAGAAAAGCCATGTGGTAGATGCTCTTGTATTACTGATTTTCATGCTCCCCACCCCAGGAGTTCCCATACCTTTGTCTCACTCGCAAATGCATGTTTATCTGTGTCTTGGATGGTTGGTCGGTGAGTGACAGATCTTCTACATACAGCAATTCAAAGCAGGGAGAATGAGAGAGAGCGGTGGCAGCCCTCCTGATGAGAACCACTAGAACAGCTACTTCCTGGGATATTTGTTGCTACCATTTGATAAATTGCCCTTAAAAATCCCCAAACCCATGCATGGCTGCATTCTAGGCGGTGGACAGAGTGGTAAGCAGCAGTTACTGTAGTAGCGGAGAGGATGTTAATAATGAAATGAAATTACTCAGGTGGCATGGAACAAGTGTTACTTCTGCACATGCCCAAGCAGGTGGCATTCCCCAGAGGAGCAAAGCTCACATTAGTTAGGGAGGATACAAAAACAGCCTCTCAAAAGGGATTCCCTGGAGCTCTGATAAGGCACTCCCCTAGACAGTAAGGGCCCTTGCTGAGAATCTCATATCACCAATGCAGAGTCTGGGCCTTACTAGGTTATTCACTTCCTATTAAGTGACTTTGGGATGAAAAAAAATGTGTTCCTTTTACTCTTTCAAAATCAGCAATTTTCAGCTTAAGGTTGAGGATCATCCTTCTGTAACTCCTGTAGAAGTCAGCATCACCAGAAAGCTTTTTAATGAGGTTGAGTCATTAAAACTGCACAGATTCCGATTTGCTGGGTTTGAGACTAAGTCCATGATTATATGTCTCTACAAACATCCAGAAGGTGTGGACATTGTTGGTCTGCAGACAACATTTGGTTTGCTTACTGCTACATTATCAGTAAATGTCACTAGGTAGGGTCAAGAAATGACTATGAAGTTAGCAAAATAGGACACTAGGCTGAATGAAGCAATCAAGGATTCTGTAGTAACAAAGCCCTCTCCTCAAAGAGAATAAGAGGCCGTTGATTCTAGGTCTAAATCTGAGTGACCATAGCCCAGGAACACGGGCTTAGGTTACGAAGAGATCCATAGTTGCAATGTACAGGCAATTTCATGAAGTTTGTAATAGTAACAGAACAGAGAAAGTTATAAATCAAGGCATCTCTCAGTTCCATTGGTGGAAACATCAGAGATGTGGTTGCATTCAGTGGGAGGAATCGCAACTGAGGCCTCAGATGTTATCTGATAACATCCTTAACCGTGATTGGTAGAAAAAAGGGTTTCCTTAAGTTAACAAATCCCAAATATTTAGGTCTGACAGGGAGGCTTTTGGGGAGATAAGGACAGCTGAGAAATTAACATTCCAACCTCTTTGTAGTCCTTGATATTTTATCAGTTTATCAGCCTGTATAGATAGCTACTTTCTAGGAATTCTCAGTCCTTCATATCCCTGTGGACCAAAACCAGCCCGCTCTTAGTTTTCACATTGGATTTTGGCTAAGCCACCCTAAATAGCCATTCTATCCTACTCCCATTTTTCAATGGTTGGAAAGGATTGAGATGAAGAAACCATAAAATGGAAATTATGATAGTCAAATTTCAAGGTCTGTAATAAAGTTTTATTTGAGCATATGCTTGTCTATTTGTGAATCCACTCTCAGTGGCTTCTTCCATGGCATAAGGGCTCACAAAACTGAAGGTATTTGCCATCTGGTTCTGCAAGAAATATATTTGTGGATCCAGACAAAGACACATGCAACAAACAAAACTAGAAATCCTTGAACATTCATTATCAGCCTCTCATATCTGCAGAGCACTGCATATTTACCACAGATGAACACTGGGTAGGTTTTTATTTCCCATTCAACATTGCCTGCAAAATCCATTTTATTAAACTTCGCATGGTGTTTCTTGGACATACTCTAAATATACTCTAAAATATGAAGTGAGGCATGGAGTAAAACTACACATTAGGAAAAGGAGTCTGCCTTTGATTGACTACACCTGTAGAGTTTTAGGAATGCGAATCAGATTGAAGCCTTGCAGTTAATTGTGAGGGGATATGGTGTCCCCATAGCCTCCTAAGGACTACTTTCCATGGTCAGCTGAAGGTATCCAGCCTCAGTAGGGGTACCGGGCTGTTTATGTTAGAAATAGATGTATCTAAGAGCCTACCACTGTTCTGGCACGTAGGGCAAAACTAGCAAGTTGCTGTAGTTATTCTTTGGGGCCAGGGTAATTGGCAAAGTTCTCTGTTTGTTACCATACACAAGCATATCTGGAATTCATTAGAAGGGTGGTAGGGTGCTACAGTTTGCATCTGGAATGGTCTCCCAAAGGCCTGTTAGAGGTTTAGCCTTTAGTTTGGCACAATTGAAATGTGGTGGGACTAAGTAGGGCCTGGAGGAAGGAAGTTAGGTCATTAGGAATATGCTTATAAGGGAATACTGGAACCTAGTGTTTGTTCTCTCTCTCTCTCTCTCTCTCTCTCTCTCTCTCTCTCTCTCTCTCTCTCTCTCTCTCTCTCATTTTCCCTCCCCTCTCTTGATTTCTAGCTTTCATGAAGTAATCAGTATCCTTCTCTGTAGGCTCCCCACATAGTTGGGGGTTGCTTCACCATATTCCCAAACAACAGAGCTAACCAATTGCGGGCTGAAACCTACAAAACCAAAGGTCAAAACAAAACCTCCTTTTCTCTAAGTTGATTGTTTCAGGAACATTAATTATCATGTTAGTAGTGAACTGCGAGGAGATGGCCAATCTGTTAAAAGAGTTATTAAAGTGCAGGAGCATAAAATTGCTTTCCACTCTGAGTCTATTCTCAGAGATGCAGGGCCAGGAAGTGAGTCTGTGGATTTAGGAGTCTGTGGTTTGATTTTCAAAGTGGACAGAGGTGTGGCTATAATGCGCTGAACACTGTACCACGGGGTAGGGGCCTCGTGCTGATGGAGTAAGGAGCTAGCAATTGCTTTCTTTCTGTTTCCTCATTTAATTCATAAGATAAATCAATCAAATTTAATTAATCTGAATACCATAGAGAGCTGAAACATACACTTTGATGTCTCCAACTACTAGCCATTTGAATGGAGAACCTCTTGTTTGCAAGGAAGGTATGTTTTTAAAATCAGTAAGTTTATGAACAGAAATCAGAAGAACATAGGGGCTTTAAACAATTCATGTTGACTAACACTCATAGAGGTCACTTCTTGACTTGTACTCTATTTAAATATTGCACAAACCTATGGTGATACGTGTATGACCAGCAAACTTGTTTAGAAGGAAAGACTGTCCCTCAGCTGAGATATAGGACAAATGATTGCTTTCAATAAGAATACTTTCAAAGCATTTTTATTCTCAGAGCAAGTTGTATGGATTTTTTCCTTTCAATTAAAACCCACATAGTACTTTGTTTTGTAGTTTCACTGACATATTAGCAAATGCGTAGTGACTAATTCAGACCACCCTTCCTTTGAGATGCCCAATTCTCAGCCTCCAGCCTTCCAGCATCATTTGCTTTGAGTGACTGAAGACACTATGAAAAAGGATTCCTAGCGTCCCTAGTTGTGTCCTGCCCTCTCAGAGAAGCCGAACTAGCTAATTTCCCTGAGAAAAATTTCATTTGGAAAGCTATTGCAAGATGATTATTAGAAATCACCAGGCACTGTCTGTCTCCCCGAACAGTCACTAAAGAATAGAGGACAGAGGCACTGTGGGCTCTGATGCCTGGAGACTAAGGTCGGTCTGATGATTGTCCTGTTATTCATGTGGGGATGGTTAAATGAGGTTTAGGTTTTAATTCTAAAGCAAAAACCAGAACAGAGTACTTTTGACAAAATGTAGATGGCAAGTGTCTGTTTACATGTCAGTGCTGCTTACATTCAAAAGTAAGGTCACCTTTCTCCAGCACCATAACAGAACAAAGCCAGCCGATTGCATATTTAATGCCTGTTTCAGTTGGTACAGTGCTGCACGCCTTTAACCCCAAAACTCAGGAAGCAAAGGCCAGGAAGATCTGTATGAGATTCAGGCCTCTCTGTTCTACATATCGAGTTCCAGGCCATCTAAGGTTACACAGTGAGGTCTTGTCTCACAAACAAACAAACAAACAAACAAACAAATAAATAGCATTTCTTAAAGGTGCTGTAACTAGAATTGTAAATTTTTAATGTGTGGCTTGTGTCTCTGTGAATAGATCTTGAACATTCTTGTGAATGAAATTTATCTTTCTTTATCCTAGTGGGTCCTGCTAGTGTCAATCCATTTCTTAGTTAAAACAAAAGACCTTAGTTCAGATATGATGAACAGATGGCTCATAAATGAATTACTAACCACTGTGCATCACTGTATGTACACAATCTGGCCAGAATAGGTCACAACTACTCACAACAGGACATTTAGTAGCATGGTCTGAGGGCTCCTGACCCAAAACCTTTTCATCAGCTTGTTAAATTGCACATTTCCATTCATACCAATTAGTGAAAGAGATCTGTGGATGTGAGGCTAGAACTGTATTTTTGACAAAAATAATATATTCTTTCCCCCACCTGCCAATGGCAGCATCTGTGTGCTGCTGCAGGTCATTGCAAGCATCCAGTGGAACATTCTGGTAGCCCTTAGCTAACACTCTCTAGGGAGTATGTGGTGAAGAACCAGCCTGACTCTGTCTTAGGCTTAAAAGCCATCTTATAGTAAAGACAAACTAGGTCCACTCCTATTTATGATTAAACCTCTGTATCTCAAGGACGGGGCTATGTCCCACTTGTAGCCTTAACTACGCAAGGTTCTGTACTGTCTGTTCCAGGAATGGCAACAATGTCCTTGCTTCAAAAAGTTAAAATCCATCTTGCAACTCTATGGTTGTTTCACAGGAGGTGTTATGATGACCTTGTTGTTGTGACTACCTGATGTTACGACTACCTTTTGATGTCTTTGTTTCAGAATGTTGTTGTGCCTAACTTGTCATGCTTATCTTCTGCTCCTGTAGACCAACTGCCATTTGCCCACTGAAACTCCCATTTGAAACCCCTTACCCCTGAGCTACAAAACCCTCATGTTCCTCATAGCCAGTGCTGATCTCTCAGAATCCTCCTTAGTGGAGAAGACAGCCCATGGACACAATTTTAAAAACGTGCTTATTTAGTTGCTTGTTTTAATTAATTTGACCATGATGATTTGGGCCTGTGGTCTTTCTCCTCTCATCTTTATGGTTAACAGTGGTTATCCATCACACTGCTACACTGTGATTTACGGTGGTGGTGTCCCTACTTTTTGATATTTGTTTCAATCTGATGATGTGTGTTCATGCTTCAGTCTCATGAGCACACAAGTGCAGAAGAACCGGGCTGAAGAACCATCTCATTTTTTTAACTTCAGACAACTTCAACAAAATTCCTTCTCTTCCTCAAAATCTCTTTTGCACTGACTATCTTCAGAAACCTAATTCCTTTTCAAGTCTGGCTCATTTATTTCTCAGACTATCCTACCAGACACCATTCCTGAATTGAATTCCCTCTGTATACCCGATCTCCATTCTTCTGGGAAGGGAAATAAATCTGCCTCTTTCATGAGCTCTGTCAGGAGCATAGCTGATGGGTTGCTTTGGCTCGGGTTTGTTCTGTAAGAGTGCTGGAATGGGAGGACTTACATTTAGATGCAACCGGCATTGGCATTCCTTAATTGCAAGAGGGCAGTCATCCACAACTAGTACTGATTATGACTAAATATCTCCTTTTCAAAAATGCCAATGTTTCTTTTGTCTATTTTGCAAATGCGGCTAAGTGAGTATTTAGTGCTATAGTTTGTATTCTGCAATGATTCCCAATTGTTTGCTTGGGAGCCAAAGCGTGGCAGACTAATTGATTAGGAGATGGAGCAGACAGAACAGAACCCTGTCTCACTTGTCCTGATCATAGCTTAAGCAAACCACAGTTCATTTATTGAGCTACTGTTTGCTCACTGAGTGTTACATGGATACAGCCATGTCTAGCATGCAGCTATAGGCGAATCACTGCCTCTTAGAGGTGGTTCTGAAGGCTCTAACAAGAAGCGTTTTGGTCCAAGTCTCCATCCTCTGTTGTGCCTGTGAAGGACCAATGCAAATTCTCTTCGTTTAAATAGTAGGTTGGTTGATTGGTTCTTGGGACAAGGGCTAGAGTGTTGCTACCAAAAAATTAAAAATTAAAAACAGAAGTCTTGTTAAGGTTTAAATAAAAGGATTCCATTCCAGAATGACGAATGAACAAAAAGATCTCCCCCACCCATTGTCTTTCAAACTCAATAATTTCTGTTTGTCACTTGATAGAGTCAACAGTAAGAAGTTCCGTATACTCAGGTTCACTAACAACTCTTGACTTCAGCGATGGAAGTTGGTAGGTGCAGTGTTCGGTTCCCCTACTGGGTATTTGTGGCTGCCCATGCCCTTAGCCCCATCTACACCATCCCCACCCGTGACCCTTTTTACAAACACTCCCTGGGACTGGCTGTTCCATTTCATTCAGTAGACCTGCAAATGCCAGGGATTTTCGATCTTCTCTGAGAGGCCTGCGACCGAGGAAGGATATATAACACAAAAGGCCAGCCCTGCCACTGTGAGGTGCAACATGCATTCCAGAGGCTCCTGAGGACTGCACCAAGGCTGGGACCCCAACTGTGACCATGACTCTTTTGTTCATCTTTTGTCCATCGCCCGGGCCTTTCTCCCACTGTGTTCCCAGAATACTTTCGTAATATATCACTTGCACATTAATCTTTGCCTAGGAGAGTGCTTCTGTGGAACTCATACTATGACATCCTCCATTTATTTATGAGCTATATTTTATTACTTATTCCAGGCACTTAAAATATCAATAAATCATTACATCAGGAAAAAATGGAAAAGAAGAGCATTTTTATTCTAGCATGGTAAGAAATATGGTAAATCTGGGCTTGATTTGCTTACTTGGATTAAAGATTTTACATTCAGAATATCACAGAATGGCCAGCACATGAAGATTATTAGCCCAGTCATTCCCTCACTTTTTTTTTTTTTTTTTTTTTTTTGGCTTTGTGACATCTCTGCTATGTCTCTCTTCAAAATCAAGACACTGGCATACAACGTCTCTCCATGTGAAGCTCCTGTACTTCACCGTGCTGCTACAGTTAGGGTAAGAGTCTCACTGGAAAGTTATTGACTCTGGAAGTGAATTCCCCAGAGAGCTGCTTTAAAAAGCAACATGCCCAGCTCATGCTGTAGCATTTTTTTTTAAGACCATTAAGCAGTTGACACAAAGAGAGAGGACATAAAAGGGTCCCAGCCAGAGTCTGGAGTCTTAGCTAATGGCAGAAGGGCCGCAAGTGATGATAAAGTGCCCCTGAAGTGATTGTGCGCGTCAGCGGGGGGCGGGAGACCAATTTATCAAATTAGATTTTCCCCAATCTCCATTCACTTACGATAAGCCACTGGTGTGATTGCAACTGTTTCAGTGTGCAAATTTGACGTCTCCTGTTACGCAGTTTGTCATTCGCTGTCCTTAACATGGAGAGGGTTTAAAAAGCACTTTAGATTAGACCTTGTGGGCAAAGGTTGGAACGTTTCTGTAAGTCACACAGAGGGTATTCCCTTTAAAGATAGGAAGCTTTCTGTGTGAGATGATTTTGATCGATTCTGCCGTCAGGGAGAGCTGTTTATCCTCTATCTCCAAATCCATGTTTGACCTTGGGTAGTTTTAAAGGCGTTAGGTTCAGAACTCTCAGGGGAAGTATAGAAAGATTGCATCAAAGATGAATCTAACACTCTAGTGAGGAAATCCAACAAGATGGCAAAGCCAGTTTAAAGATGACCTGTACATAGCTCTGGGATAAGATTCCTGACCCAGATAGAGACTTGGCTAATATCTTGTAGGACGGTGAGATGACAGCTCTGTATGTCTTTGGTTTACTAGATGGAAACCACAAACACTAATCCCACAGTAACAAAGGGATTTCATAGGGTGTGCAAATGATTGGAATTTATTCTTTAACTTTATAGAAGTTAAAGAAGGGAACTTGGCCAATCAGTGAGTCCATTTGACAGTGCACCAGCATGACAAATGGAAAGATTTGCATGATTTTTTTAGTTGGCTTCCCTTCTAAGGTTTTAAGTTTAAGGATATGAGCGAGCCAGTTTCACTTTGAGTACTGTGTGGTGGAACCTGACACTGACTGCCAAGCAACTTGATTGTCTTTTAAAAATGGCCATCTATGGTGTCTCAGAATGTACTGTGTGAGAAGAGGGTGTTTGTTTGCTTTTAATTTTAATTTTTGGTTTTCAAACCTGAAAAGAAAAATGAAAATCTCCTGAGAAGCTTCAGTGAAGATCCGCTGCCAGGTCACATCCCAGGCCGATTCAATAAGACTTCCTGAGAATGGATCCCAGAATGCAGCTTATTTTAAACTTCATCAGGAAGTTTCGATGTGCAGATGTGCCCGTAAGCGGTTGGGGAGGGGCAGAAGCTTATTTTAAAATAAGGACCAAACTAACATGTATCATCCAGTTTTTCTCCAAATATTAACCCTATAATGAAATGTTTCATTAAAAATTGATCAAATGTCACTTTAAAGACTGAGCTGTGGCCCATTATACAAATGTATGGTTTATTTGGTTAATCTTACTGGGTATTTAGTGTTTTGTCCACCTGTTTGTCTGTCTGTCTCCCTTCCTCTTTTTCTTTCATATGGTGATAATGAACAACACTGTCACAAGTATATTTACACAGAGACTTCAGAACATCCTGTATCATTCCCTTATCCATGAGAGCAGACTCACAGACCAAGGAAAATGTTTACAAACCTCTGAAACTATTGCCAGCACCGCTCTCCACTGAGTCTTGCCAACTCACCCTATTAAACTTGTGATTCCTTTACCTTTTATTTTTAAAATATTTCATACCACTAGAATAATTAAAAACATTTTTTTTTCTGACATCCCCCTGCCCCAGTGATACTTTTTAGGTCGACTTTTCTAATCCTGATAAATGTATCTTTTGTATAAGTGGTTAAAGTCCAAAGTCTGATTTGCTGTTTTTCTCAACAGTTCCTTGTCAAGAAGACCTTCTCTTTTCATTAGTTCCTGAAGCTTGACATTTAAAATAGAGCTCGCTAGTTAAAAAAAAATGGAACTTTGCACCTTGAATCGACTTGAGATTTGCCTGGCAAAGCTTGAACTGAATCTATCAGGTTACATTCTTATCTAGATGTTAACAATTATTGCATTTTACAATCACCTTCTTTTAGTTTTAACTCAACCTCATTTAAGGAGCGCTCACTCCGGGTGTTGAAAACAACCAGAGCTCATCCTCCCTGAGATGCCTTTAATCTGCCCACAAGCAGCTTGTGGCTTTGTCTGTAACAGTCTCCCTCAATCATCTGCTCCCCTTTAAGCTCCATAGCATTGCTCACACCCAAGCATTCCTACATAGAAGGGAAATTCCAGAGCAATAATTATTAATTCTGGATTCAGTTGGACCTATTTTTATATATTGTTGTCACCTATCTATTTAATTTTTGTAAAATTAAAAAAATACTTAATCTCATTGTTCTCTGCTTGAATTTTAAAAATAAATTATTTGGAATGTCTGTGTCCATGTTCATGGAGCATGTATGTTAAAAGACAACTCACATGCACTTACATATACACAAAGACATGGAAATTCAAAATCGTCAAGGCCATAGTACACAGAAAAAGAGAAGGGCCTTTTTAATCTTGTTCAAGTAAATAGAAAAGACAACTTTCAATGAGTGCAGACCTTAAGCTATCTCTTCTACAGTCCTGGAATGCAATGAAGAGAGGGTAGATTTACTAAATCATTGTTTAAAATGAGTAAGCTGGGTGTGGTGTCTTTAATTCCAACACTTAGGAGGCAGAAAGGGGCAGATCCCTAGGCTTCAGATCAGCCTGGTCTATAGAGTTGGTTCCAGGACAGAAAGGGTTACACAGAAACAAAATCTGTCTTGAAAAATGAACAACATCATCATCAACAACGACGACGACGACGACGACGACGACAACAACAATAACAACAACAGCAACGACAACAACGTAATAGTTCTTAGCATCGTCACTCTTAGCTTTGCTTTCTTGAATCTGAGACCCCTTCACTGCGCTTCCCTTACAGCCCAGCACCAGAGAAGCCTTGCAAAGGGTTGGCTTCAGAGAAGCCCCACCCCACAGCCTTGCTCTTTTGAAGGATACCTGACGGAGAATGAACAGAATTAAGGGTGTGGTCAAGTAAAAAAGCATCACGTGATGAGCCTTTGAACAAACTAACTTCAAAGTGCTTTCTTCTATCTGTGTCTGAGAAACCAACTAGGGTTTTAGAAACCTGACTGGTTGTGGGTTTTGACCATTAACCCCCTTGCTCTAATGATTTAGCGAATGCCAACAGGCAAGCTTATAGAAAGCCTGCTTTTCTTCAAGCTACTCTTTGAGCTGCCTTGGTCCTTTCAGGGAGGGATCCCTCTTATATTTCAAGGGCATGGGGTTGCAGATGCTTATGTTTAGCGGATCATTAAGCCTGTTTCATCCTTTTACTGCAAATGAAGGAGCTATCTGAAGCTTTAGACCTCTTGTGTTTGTTGAACTGAACTGGTAGAGAGAACTAGGAAACTTTCCCTGAGCTCTCTGAGGTACAGACAAAGCTGCACCCATGTTGAAGAAGTTCTTGAAGCCGCAGCACTTCGCGGCACATTTCAAAGCTCCCTTCAGAAGTGAGGCAAGGCAAGCCTGACTCTAGCATTTTGCCTTTGGGTAACGGATGTTTCACAGAGAATTTCAGTAATTCTTTTTAATGTTCTGAATAACTCAAGGTTGTTTCAGCTCTTAGTCCCCAAAGTGCCCATGTACCGCCTTGGAATGAGTAAATTGATTAAGCCAAGGCCTATCTGTCTAGAACTTTAAAGGATGGCTCCCTCCTCGGGACTCAGAAAGCTGTTTTCATAGAGCCACTTCTCTTCTGGGAATTTAAGAGAGACATGGTGGGCCTCTCTCAGCAGTCAACCTTGAGTCTGAGTGAAGGAGTTCTCTTAGGGCAGACCTGGAAAGCAGGTGAGGAAGTAAGTTCAGAGAAAGAAGGTCAAGCGAGGTTGATTCCCTGCATCTGACTTACCTTGCTCTGAGCTTTAAGTTCTGCCTTAACACATGGCTTAGAGCATGTCCTTCAGTAGACCAGAAGCTGAGCTTCTATACTTCCATTTCAGTCATTAGCTAGAGACATTTGGGGGCACAGAAACACACAGGCATTTCTGACATCTGGATGAAATAGCTCCCTGTGTGGGGAAAGTCTTAGTTTTTTAATTTTTTGTTTGTTTTTTGTTTTTTGTATTTTGTTTGTTTGCTTGTTTTCCAGCAGCAGACTATACAGAAGCTATGAAGGAGGCTGACAGGCAATCCAAGGGTCTCTCATGAGGGATCTGCAGGGCTTGGAATAGGAACTCTTCGGGGACTATTTTCCAGCTCAGGCTGTAGAGAGGAGCCATCTTAAAAACAGGTTCAAGCCATCTGTGGGCTCTGTGGGGACATGATGACACATCCTGTATGGGGATCTCTGCCAGGCAGCAGGGTGGAAGGCTTGGCCAGGTCACCCTGCAAACCGCCTGACTAATCCTCTGCAGGTACCAAAACTTTCTCTTAAGGCCCAGAATACACATCATATGTAGAGGTTTGTTTTTTATCTTATTATACTGAGTATATAGCTGTCAAATAACTTGTGACAGTGTCCCCAAACACACCTTAGGAATGGCTTCTGGCACCCGTAAAAAAAAAAAATCACATCATTGTCATTTTTCAAGAGCCCTGTTGAGAATAGAAATGAGCACTGGGGGCTTAGAACGCACTGTTTGGATCCTTATTTACTGGTAGCACATTGTAATGCTTCCAACAATATCTCGTGGCCCCTGAGAAGTAACATACTACAGGTCTTAGCTGGCGGAGGGCCCAGGAGAAGGTGTGAGTGCATCCCTACACTCTGATTCCAAAGGCAGGAAAAGCATACTCTGACACACACCCCCTTCCTCTTCCAGTCTTTGTTTTAATTACAGGCTTTGCCCTTGTGAAGACTAAGTGTTTGATTCCTGGCTTGAACTAAGGCCGTGGCAAGGTGAGCAGGTTACAGATAACTTTAAAGAGCTTTTCTCCTGGGTGTCTGTGGAAACAAACAAACAGGCTTTTGAAAAGCCGGAAGGTTGGCAGTGAGGGTCATCCCACTCTTCAAAAGCCCACCTTGGGCTTCTGACTTACCAAATGCCAATAAAGCAAACTTGCAGGGCTTCCTCATTTCCTAACTAAAGCTAATCTCAAGCTTTGGGGAGAGCTATCCTTCTATGTCAGTTAGAAACTGTATGTAGAAAATGTCAAGGAATGGTTCTCATTAGCCTTTTTTTTTTTTTTTAATTTAAACGAGAATCAGTCGAATGTCTTTGCTATCCTTGCTTCATAGGTAGAAGTGCAAGACTGAGGTGGCTGAGACGCACAGTTCTGGGTCCTGGAGGCGGTAAGCCACAGAGTTGCAGAGATGGGAAATGGCTCCAAAGAGCCTCAATTGCTTACTTAGGTTAATGTTGAGAACACTACCCAAAATTTAAATGTACGGGACAGAAAATCATTTTTTTCATTGTATTGAAACATTGAATACTTTAGACTTATGTAAAGATTACCTAATTTTCTAAGGGTCTATGCTTTTCTTTGATGATCTATTTAATTGTGAGTTAAGGCTCACCTTGTAGCCCAGGCTGTCTTGGCTCTCACGGACTTCCTCTCTCAGCTTTCCAAGTGCTGGCATCACCCATTACAGGCAGGCGCCTTTATCCAGTGATATGCTATTTTCTTTTTTAAACAGCTTTATTGCAGTATAACTGATGTAAAATAAATGTGCATATCAAATGCAAAATCTCATAAATTGCCATGAAACCCTTGCCACAAGGAAATGAATGCATTTATCACCCGCCCAATAGTTTTAATGCATGCTTATTCTTAATTAGAGATGGGACTGTAAAGGTGGATATTTGTTTGCAGAAGACTAAACAAATGAACTTGACCCTTGACCCATCGTAGGTGCAGATTTCTTTCTGGTAGAAAATACATTGTCAACAAATATCATAGTGCACTAATCTGCTAGAAATCATTTTAATAAACTTATTTCAATTTCCTTCTCCTGACTGACTATAAATATTTGTTCCTCGGATACTCTGGGACTCTAAAACAATCTTTGGCGTATGCTTATTACAGATTCATGTAAAAGTCATGATCTAATTCTTTAAAAATCTTTCTTTGCAAACAAATAACCCAATTAAAACTGGGGCACGGAACTTAGCAAACAGTTCTCAAAAGATGAGACACAGCACACTGAGCCATGCTTAGCTGTCAGGGAAATGCAAATCCAAACTACTTTGAAATTTCATCTTCTGCCTGTCAGAATGGCCAAGATCAATAAAACAAATGATAGAACATACAGTGAGGATGCAGGGAAACGGAAACACTTGTTCATTGCCAATGCGAGTGAAAATTGGCACAACTACGATGAAAATCAGTGAGGACACTGAGAACTGATCTACCTCAAGATCCTGCTAGATGTCTTTTCAGCATATACTCAAAGGACTCCATGTCATACTACAGAGAGGCTGGAAACAATCTGCGTGTCCATCAACAAATGGATGGATAACAAAAATGTGGTCCATTTACATGATGGGATGTTATTCAGCTGTTACTAAACATAAAATTATAAAAATTTGCAGGAATAGATATAGAGCTACCAAAAAAGTCACCTGGAGTGAGGTAACTCAGACTTTGGAAGATAAATATTGCATGGTTTCTCTTACATATGGATGTTAGCTTTTAAGCTTTCAACGTGTATGCTACAGAATATATCTGGATAACAACCACAGAGCTTAAGTGCCTAGTTAGGGATTAGGGATGGAAAGACCATCTCCCAAGGATAAGAGAATAGAATAAAATCATGGAGAGAAAGGGGGGAAACTAGAAAAGCAGCATGAGGAGGTGATGGGAGTAAAGGGTAAAGGAGGAAATATGGGAAAGGGCAACTAACACTGAAGGCCTTTTGAAAAACTACAGGGGGACCTACTGCTATAGTAGCTTTATTAAACATATATGAAAGTAATTGAAATGAAATCACAGTGTCCCAGTTAGACATTCTATGCCACCATGTAAAACTCCCAGTTACAAGAATGGGTTATTTCTTATTGGGTCCTTGGCCAAAGAGTTCCCATAGAGACCCCCAACCCCCACAACTTAATGGCTGAAGACACTACTCATGTCATCAAATATGGAGAAGTCAAGCTGGTGCCAAACTTGAAGATTCACTCTATTATTAGTATCTGGAGAGTAGTTTGCACCAGAAGAGAAAGGTAGTCATCCATATTACCTAGCTACAAATGCTGCCACAATCTAACAATGACTTGTCCCCAAAATATACCGATACAATAATGGCACAAATGTTATGTGCACAACCAACCACTTTCTGCTTGGATCTAAGGTCCACTTCATGAAAGGGTACTCATACCTGATAGTGTTAAAGTTCCCAAGATGCTGAGACTAGGTAAGTCATGGGCCTAGGAAAAAGCCTAATGCCATCAATCTGCCAAAAGAACTTAGCAATAAAGTGACTCCTAATTGCGTGCTGTTGTGTCCATTGATCAGTGCCTCACTTAATATCAAAGAAGTTTCTTCTTACAGTAGGTGGTTCCCATCACTGGAAAATGTGCAGAGAGTGAGAGACTTTGGACTGTTCAGCTCTAAGCGGAATGTTTTCATCAAAGCCCTCTCTTTAGGGGATTCGTGCGGAAGAAGAGGCAGAAAGACTGTAAGACCCAGAGGAGATGGATGACTTCTTGGAAACAGTGCCTTCCAGACACAACGGGAGTGATGCACAGGCGAAGTCACTGTGGCAGAGACTGCGGCGACACACACAACTCATGCCCAATCAAACTGAATGAGGGGGGAAATGGACATGGGATTCCGCCCTGGTGAAGAAGCTGTTTGTCAATGATACTTGCTGGTAAAGGGAACATATGTTTTCTCTAGTGGTGTCTCACTGGGTATCTCAGCCATATTTCAGGATATGTCCCATGGCTGGCCAGGAGAAGTGTGCCAACCTAAGAGGAACTCAGTGGTACTTTTTTGAACCCTTTTTATCATTCTGCTTTCTTCTGGCATTTTTGTTTGTTTATTTTTTGTTTTTGTTTTGCCTCATTGGTCTTTTGTTTGTTTCAATTTTCATCTTTGTGGGTTTTATTTGGGGGTGGTTGTTTCTTGTTTTGCTTTTTTTTTTTGAAAGAGACAGAGAAAGAACATAGAGTTGAGCAGCTAGGGAAGTAGGGAGGATCTGGGAGGAACTGTGAGAGGAAAAAACATGATCAAAAATACCTGTATAAATTTTCTTTCTGTTAGAAAAAGGAAAACTATTCTTTGCCACTACGAATTTGTTTGTGTGTTTGTGTGTCCTCAGTGTGCCTAAATGTAGAAAATATCCTCAAAAATTTGTTTCCCCTTAAAGATGGTGGAATTCTAGATGACTGTAGAAGGTTTGCTGGCCCTGCAAGAAAGCAAGTTTATGAATTTCTTTGCTCCATCTTTGCTATGTGCTGGTGGATGTACTCAGTGAACCCCAGTGTGACCAAGGTTCTTGGTCTTATCAGCTCCCTAGATTTAAGATGTTCTCTTTTGTAGCTTCAAAAATATCTTAAAATTTCCATGAGTTCCCTTATAAAGAGGAACATATTTTGAGCAAACAGGAGTTTGTGGTCCTGCAGTGCATTTGGTTATCTCAGGAGATGTGGCAAAGGTGAAAGAGTCCATGAATAACACAACAGAGAGAGAACGCATGCAGGAAGGTTAGCTGCTGTAATCACAAGGGCAGCACCTCTTCCTTCAAGTGGATTTGTGTCCCTTTTTGGAAGCAGCCTCAGGTTTGTTTGACATTTCCAAGGGATCAGAATTCAGGCTTATTAATCCCAGTTCCTTTAGGAACAAACCCAGTGAGAATGGCTCTCTGCCTTTACTGAACTTTTCCAAATGTCTGTGTACTCTCCCTTATATTACCCTCTCTCTTGCTTGCCCTCCAGTCAATACAACCAGCATCTTCTGGAGGAGGCTGCTGGCCGGGGCCCAGGTCTCCTCTGGGAGTTTCTGTGGCTCTTAGGCGTTCAACGCTGGTGCTTTTGCTACTTTTTCCTCTGGGTTCTTTGTGTCCCCTTCACACTGGGACTGGTTCTCACAGGGAAGCATATTTGTCCAGGTGTCTGGCACATGAACACCATGGAGCACAGCTGTGAGGCAGGGATTTGCCCTCACCTTACTGCCGCAAGACGTGTGAGAGGCCATGGGTTTGAGCTGATCATTGCATTATTCCCATGGGCCGAATGTAAAGTCATCTTTGGTAAGTTTCCATGTCCCCAACTGACACTAAGTTGTTTATCTAACTTTGCAAAAAAGGGGAGTGCGTGAAGACAAAAGATACTAATGTCCCCAGACAAGCTAGCTTTAATTGTCATGATGAGGTTGCTTCTGTTTTATCCCATAAAAAGATAACGATGACACCTGCTTTTCACTCTCTATTCCTTATTTCTGAGCCCTTTGCTGCTTGAACAGCCAATTTCCCCTGCCACATTCATTCACGCACTCCTTCTACTTTAGAGAGCAAGGCACTGTCCAGCTGTAGACTCTCAAATAAAAGCTCCGGAAGGCTTTTATTTTTATATTTCTTTGTGGCACTTAAAAAAAATGACACAGAGCTCTCTCCTAACAGTTTACTTGCATGAAGTACAATATAATCATCCACAAATATTGATTATACTATATTATTTAGGGGATTATGACAAGAAAAATTACCTGCATGTGTTCAGTACTGATGAAAAAACTGAACATATTTTGTCTGTGATTGGTCGAATTTATTCATAGAGAAACTGTACACACGGTCTGACTGTGTGGTCTGGGCACCCTTGAAGAGCAATACTTCTAAAACTTCAGCTACATTTTTTTTTTTACCTTGAGAGTTTGTTTAACATAGAGAGTCCTGATTCTAACCACAGTGGTCCAGGCCAGTTGGTCTATGCTGAGACCTGTGATTAGCATTCTCATCACGTGGTTCACAGACCACACCCTGAACAGAAGCACAGACACCTGGAAAGCTTCAGGCTCTGCTGCATGACCAGAAAAGCTATACTCCATTGCATGAGAGCCAGGAGGGAATTAACATTCGAGGATGGTTCTTTTATTCCCCCTAAGAAACCCAGCAAAAGCCATATGAGGCTCTTTGTTGTTTAGAAACAGCGCTGAAGCCCTTCGAGAGGGTTCTTTTCTGTAGCCTTAAAGAATGATGTATTTATGCTCTTCTTTCTGCTCAGACAGCACTTGATGAGAACTGTTATTCCTCTCGTGAGAAACACAACTTGAGTCTCAGTCTGTGGAGGCTACTGGCAATCACTCCATGTTCGTCCACAGGGCTTTACAGCCAGGGCCCACAGTTAAGGAAATGAATGAATGGGGAAAGGAATGATTGCGGTCTCTGCATCTGCAGTACAGATATACCCTAGTAGTAAGTGAAGCTCTACCGAAGTATTGAACAACCTTCCGAGCACTGTGGCCTTACCAGAAGCAAGACATGGGCCCTGGTGTGAGGTGAAAATAGCCTAGGCTAATGGCTTTCCACTAATTAGCACTAGAAAGGATGTGTACCCACAACCTCCTTATTAAACTTGAGCTTGCATTTTCTCCTCTGTGAAGCAGAATTACTCATGTGCTCCTTCATGCTGCTGTGAACAGAGCACTTCACTCTGAGGTACATGGGCCTGCAGTATCTGCATTTCCTGCAAGTGGGATACAAGTGCAAATTTTGAGGACTCAGCTCTGCAAACCAAACAGTGTTTTGGGATGGACCTTGGCCATCTGTGCTTTAAAGAGCCATCCAGGGGATCCCACTGTGCCCTTGTTAGTTCCCCCCACCTCCCTTCCCAAATTGATAGCCCTTAGAGATGTCTGGAAACAGGGAATCTCATTTGAGAAAACAATCCTATCATATTGGCCCATAGGGAAGCCTGTGAGGTACTGTCTTGATCAATGACTGATGTTGGAGGGCCCAGGCCACTGGGGACCATGACATCCCAAAGAGGTAATTCTGAGCTATATAAGAAAGCTGGTCGAGCAAGTCACGAGGACTAAGCCAGTAAGCTTGCTGCCCTCTGCTTCAGTTCCTGCCTCTCCTGGTTCCTGCCTTGAGTTCTGCCCTGACTTCCCTTCATAATGAACTGGGAAGTGCAAGGTGAAATAAACTCTCGCTTCCCCACGTTGCTTTGGATCACAGTGTTTATCATGGCAAGAGAAAGTGGGATAGGACAATTAGGAAAATAATCTGTGGAAATGACTCTTGCCTGGAATGAGGGATTCTCCATCCCTCTTTGTATCCATGCAGTGAGAAGGTGAATGAATAGCTACTTTAATGGATCACAAGGTAGACTCTATGTAAAAAAAAAGTCTTTGCCAGGGGATCTCTAGATCAGCTAACCAGTAAATGATCTTGCTAACTAACTTTATCGTGAGTTGAGATGAACTCAGTCCAAACTGCTGACATTCACAACAAAGAGCTAAATAAACGAATCTCTTTTGACTTCACTAAGTTTTGGGGGGGGGGGTCATTTCTTACACAGCATAAGCTAACTGACATACTGACAATAACTCAGGATGCTATGATGCCATTGTCTTCTTTCCCTAGCCTGCCCTTCATACTAAGGCGGCTCATTTCTTTTCATTCTCTTACATTAGGAATTTTTCAGATAGTGCACCTATCACTCTGAGTGAGCAGCAGGCAGTAAGTGGAGCAGAAATAAAGCAAGCGATGTCAGAAATGGATGGTGCTGCCTTTGGATCTTTAATAAAAGAAAATAGGCCAAGGGGAACAAAGGAAGCTTGACTTAATCTAAATTTTTCATATGGCATCTGAGAAACAACTTGTGATTCTATTCTTAGCCTGTTCCTTTACTGAAAGGGAAATTTATTTTCAGTTAGTACCTATCATGGTCTGTGAGGGAAAGCCGAAGTTGGGGTTTAAGACAGAAGGGAGTCGGTGAAACTGGATTTTTTTCATCATATTTCATTTCACACCCCTTCCCCCCAACACACAAATGCTGTTGAACTAGACCAGATGTCACCACCAAAAGGAACTGAGGATTGTTGATGGATTGTCTTTACCACTCTGATGATGGCCATCAGTTAGTGAGAGATCTGGGATGCTGGGCAGAAAGGGCATCCCTGCAGCTCTCCCAACACCCAAGGGGATTCTTGCCTCTTCATGAGCAGTTCCCTACTTTTCTAACATTGGGGTCATCTGGGTCTTAATTATAGGCAAGAGGCCATCCTGTGAGCCCTGAGGAAGCCAAGTTAACAGTGGGGCATTTGCTTCATATCAATTAACTAAGAAGGACCGTATCATCACTCTCAATTATATATACAAAGAAGATGAGGCACCAGATATTGCATAACTTCCCCTTAGGTCACGGTCCAGAACATGTGCCCTCAACTCTATGTTAACCTGGGACCAAATGCCAGAATAGGGTTTGAGACATAGTAGATATTTGACAAATAGTAGGACTGACTGAATATCGTGAGCTGTAGCCACAGTGAAGTCCCCAGGGGTTGGTAATTGTGCCTATAGAATCAATATTAGTGATGAGGTCTTGATTTGTTCTCCCGCTATCCCTTTCTCACCACTTAGAAGCACATGATTAGCTCACCTAGTCCTTTTGGATTTCGAGGGGTCACAAAATGAAAAAGTAGCCATTTAGTAGGAAGTCTAAGAGAGTCATCTGGAAGGTGAGATTCCTCAGCAAGGAGCTTGCTGACTCACTCAGGTTGTGGACGCATTATTCATGAAGGCAAGGGCACTGATGAAGAACCCATGCATGGCATATGGCAAGTGCCTTCCTCACCTGTGACTGTCAGAACCACATGCCACTTGCTACTTCTTCTTTGTCAACATATCCTGGGCTCAGATACCCAGCCTACACTTGAGGGTAAAGAAAAACATACAAGTGCAGCTTCTCTGCATTTATTTTATACCTTGCTTCTTATCTTATCATACCCTCTCCTACATATGTGGATAGCCATTGTCTCAGTTCCTTTTCTACAGTTGTGACAAAACAGCATGACAAAGACAACGTATAAAAGAAAGCATTTAATTAGGCATATGCTTCCAAAAATTGGAGTCCATGATGGTGGAACAAAGGCATAGCAACACAAATAGCTGAGAGCTCACATCTTGATCCATAAGCAGGAGGCATGTGTTTTTTGAAACCTCAAGGCCTGACTCCACAACATAACTAACAGAGCTTCAGCAAGGCCACACCTCCTAATCCTTCCCAAACAGTTTCAGCAACTCAGGACTAAGTATTCAAACTTATGAGTATGTGGGAACCATTCTTACTGAAACCACCTCAGGTGTCCACATAGCATCCATACTTGCTATTCTACATTTCTCTAAACCAGGAAAATCCAATTTGAGATTCTGCCTTTGAAATGTGGCAGTTCAGAAATAGCTTACAGTTAGCTGTCCACAGCGAAATCATTAGAATTCCAAGTTTACCTACCAACCTTCAGAGTGGATTCCTCTTATTAAGGAGTAGAATGAATTTTAATGGACTTCTGTAGATATTGCCAGTGCTATCAGACGCTAGGTTAGGTTGAAGGACACAGAGCTTTGAAGTGACAAGCTCTTGCAAAGACAGGCTTATAATTTTAACCAGAAATAAATTAACATACATTTATTCCATTCCTATTCTATAAGCAGGAAGATGATTTCATCCTTTGAAACCAGTCTTACTATGTAGCCTATGTTGTTTGCATATATGTGATCTTCCTACCTTACCTCCTAAGGCTGAGATTATAGGCCACATAAGTGTATATGAGTCACACACCTTGCAAAGAGGTGAGTTTATGAGAGAATAATGTGGAAGGATGGGGAAAAAATAAAACTTATGATTTTCTACTTACATGTTTTTTTCTAGGTTCCAAATATGGATGTGGTGGCAAGTAAACAAGCCATAAGACCTGCTCATAAGTCTGCGTAGTTACTAATTCATTTCTAATGTGCAACGAACAGCAAGTGGTTCTGTGGGAACTGCCGGAGTGTGTGAAAGCTGACTTTGATAGTTTCACACCATGACACCTAATGAGTTCAGTGCACTGGAGAATAGAGGGATAGCCAGCGTGAGGACATAAACAGAACACTGAGAACCCTGAGACTCAAGTGAACATTTATTTCACTACGCACAATCCATGGCTCATCTAAGTTCTCAGAATCAGCAACTTTTTCTGCATTGCCAGTAACCATCACTATATCCTGAACTAAAAATGAATAAGGATAGATTGGTCTTCCTAATGTGAAAGACAAGGCATGAAGATGTAGACGGAGGGATTACTGGATAATTTGTTGGTGCTAATTATATGGGGTGCTGGAGATTGAACACAGGCCCTGTACATACTAGACAAAGAATGTGTGTGTGTGTGTGTGTGTGTGTGTGTGTGTGTGTGTGTGTGTGTGTGAATGAGGGAGACAGAGAGAAAGATTTGGCAACCATTCTCATTAACAAGTAATGACTCATTACATGACTCCATGTGGATTTGACCACATGTACCTGACATGTTATGACAAACAGGACACTTCATCTCTGCTACAGTTAGCCTAAGAACACATATTTCCATCAAATAAGGCAGTTTATTCTTATTCTATTTTATGAAAGGGCAAAGCCAGATTGGAGAGCATTGTACAAAAGAGGCGACGTGGTAGTTTGAATGAATACTGTTCCCCATGGGCTCATACAACTGAACATACTGGGTGCTGTTTGGGGATGTTATAGAACCTTCAGGAGGTGCTGGGGGGGAAGTATATTATTGGAAGTAGGCTTTGAGGGTTTATAATCCCACTCCACTTCCCGCTTGCTCTCTCTGCTTCTTGTGTATACATAAAGATGTTATCGGCCAGCTTTCTGCTCCTGCCACCATGCCTTCTCAGCCATTATGTGCTCTCTCTCGCTCCCCGCCCCCAAAATCAAAACTAGACTTTCTTCTGCATTTCGTTGTGGCGTTTTATCACAGAAACAGAAAAGTAGCTAGTACACTTGACAAATGCTTTCCTGTTAAGGAAATGCATGTTAAGGGCATGAACGCCAAAGGAAGACTGAGACACCTGAGGTAAGAAAAGAGAGGGGACACACGACAGCTAAATCCACAGTAGAAGTCTGGAAGTCTTGGAATAGGAAGAGGCCATTACTAGAAAACCTGAGGAAATCCAAGTAACTGTACGGTGCGTTCTGCCTGTAACAGACCTTTATGCTAATGCATTTGCTTTTAGAAATTTTGCTTACTAGCTAAATGGACCAACATTGATTTCCTGATTATAATAAATTATAGTGCTGTAACATGTTAACATGGGAAATTAGGTGAGAGTCAGACCATCTTTACCACTTTCAGGTAAATCTAAAATTATGCTAAACAAAATCTATAGTTTAAACCCACTCTAGAAATTATAATTTAATTGGTTTAGATACCCTAAACCAGGCTTGGGCTCTGGGATTGTTTTTTTAATGGATATGGGACTAGAGAGATGGCTCAGTGGTTAAGAGTACACACTGCTCTCAAGGAGGACTCAAGTTCAGCTTTCAGCACCCACGCTGGGTGGCTCACAACTGCCTGCAACTCCAGCTACAAGAGATTCCTTTTGGACTTCACAGACACTGTATTTATATGCACCCTTTACATACACACTCTTAAAAACTTAAAAACTTAAAAAAGATTACTGAATATTCTGATATGTAGGCAAATTTCCAAAAGCATGGATATACATTGGAAGGAGCTACACAGCTGTGGGACATAACGGACATCATCAGGATCTTGTGAATAGCAGGCAGGTGCTCTCTAACACTGAGCTATGTCCCCAGTCTATCACGCCTTGCTAATGGGCTGCATTTATTGTTGTATTTGTTTGCAGAAATAGATACCTAATTCTCATGGCCTTCTACATTGCATAAATGGATATTCAGATATAACCTTTGGGGATGAGAATTGGGTGAATGGAACACCTATAACCTGAGTTCATAGTGGCAATTGACTATTTACAGGAAATTTGAATATAATTTATGGGCAATGAAATGTTTCTCCTGTTCTAGGCCTCCTGTGCTAACTTACTTAGTTAGACATTTAGGCCTTATGTGTCCTCATATTTTCTTAGTCCACACAGCCCCTGTCCTCTCTCAGGACAAGTTATAACCATTATAAGAAATGGTGCAGGTATCTTAACCATATTCCTGTTAATCTTTCCTGGCAGGTGTGTCTGTTTCTCAAATGCTGCATTGATGTATTTCAGGGTTCCCGTTTGGGATTCTACTGAGCCCTGCCTGTGGCTGACAAGAAGATCCTCCCCTGAAGATGCCTGAGAGTTCGTGTAATCCTCTAAAGACTGACTAATATAAGCCTACATAAGCTACCTCCCCAGCCTCAAAGCTGGGCTAGATGCAATCTTTACTCCAGAGCTCCCTGGGGAGCAGGCGCAGAGTAGTCTCTACCTGCTACCATACCCATGCTTGACTCTTCCCAGCTCCATCCCGTATCCCTCATATTCCTGTGAGTTTTGCTTGAATTCACTTGCACACAAACTCTGCCACTCCTAGAAGGCAGACTCAGCCTCCATTCTTTACTGGGTGTGATGGAGAAGGGATAGGTAGGGTTCTCTAGTGGCATTACCTGATGATATTTTCCCTCTGGCCAGTCCTGCCTAGCAGGAAGCTCTCAGTAAGTCTTGCCACCCTCTTCTCTGTGCCTGGTTCCTCACCCATAGGCTCAACTCTGAAACTGCAGTTGCCTCCTAGTAGGTTCGTTTTCATTATCACTACACTTCATGTAAAAAAGAAAATGTATCAGACCAAGTTAATTCCCTTTTTAAAATTCTTAGACCTTGTGGAGTCTTTCATCCAAAGCAAAAGTCCTCACCAGGGTCTCAAAACCTGGCTTGTCTGTTTCTTTCCTAACAATTCTTCCCATGCCCCTCCAACAGCATTTGTGGACTGACACTCCTCCAAGGTTGAGCAGGCTTGGGTCTGCCTGTGACTGCAAATCAATGGTCAGAAATCCTCCCAGTCATCTCTGGTCTCTGGTCTCTTCACTGTCCCTGTCCCTATCTGGTAGTTTCCTTGCCCTTTCCCCCAGGCCCATCGATTTGATGGCTATCTCTTTCTTTAAAATGGTACTGCAAAAGGAGACCTTGCCTGTTGTGATCACATGTTTGCCCATTGCCTGCTGAAGCACTTGGCATGCATGACTGCTGGACAAATGTATGGCCAAAAAGAGGCAGCGGAGGATTCCAGTACTGTGGGTTCCAAAGCTCACCGTGAGGGTGGGGATGTACAGTGTTGAACCTGACAAGGCTCAGGGGTTACTTTCACGTCTGTAAATGACAGAACCTTAGTTCCAACTGCACCTGCTTTGCTAGCCTACCCTATTGATGTCTGTCACAATGATAGGACAAACCTGGGTTGCCTTGAGGTACGAACTGCAGCATTGTTGAGTAGAAAGACAAATGAGTAACCTGGTAGTCCAACACTGGGTCTCTGTTGAGCAGGGGAAACATCCAGGAAACATCCCTAGGCCTCAGACGTGACCCTCTTGAAAGCTCAGCAAGGTCGATGGGCATTCCTGTTTTTCCAGCCACCGCATCACCGCTTCACGGAGGAGCTTCTCTAGCTCACTGCCAGGGTCCCCCGTACCCCCACTGCGATTGCTGGCTCCAATGAACACTGAAGCCACTCACATCACTCCCTGGGTTACTAATAGAAAACACAGAAAAAGTACCGCTCCAGAGACCCCCTGCCTGCCCTTCTAGGGCTCAGTAGGCCTCACTGGCACTGGGATCATGATTGCAGATTGAGCAATCAAAGTCAGAAAAATAGCTGCAGGCCCCAAGTCTGGCAGTCAGGTGGAGCTGGCCTGCAAACATCAAAATCACACAGTTGAGAAGGCCTGCAGCTGAAAAGGCTTTGGGAGGTCTCTCACTGTGTATGAGCACTGGGGTTGAACGAACTGTCTCAGAACTAGCTGCAGAGGACCACTGAAGGAGAGAAAAAGGGACGTCTGATAAATTCCCCGTGGTGCCTTGGAACCTCTGTCTCTAAATGAAAATCTGAGTTTCCACTGCACTTGGCCAGAATGAATATGGGAGTGTCTGTATGCTTAGTACACTTGGCTTAGGGTCTTGCAACATCTGAAAATTGCCATTTCCTTTAAAAGTGATTCTCCAACTCTTATACCAGTATCTGCAGCCACCAAGTTAAGTCCAGTGTGTACTTTCAAACACTGTCTAATGCTAGGCTTGGAGGCATTTGCTTGTATAACGAGGGGGCTGCAGCGGGCTGCCTGAGCTTACCAGTTTGAGGACTGCTTGGGCAATATAGCAAGACTCCATCTAGAATGAAAGAAAGAACGAAATATATGTATGTATGTATGTATGTATGTATGTATGTATGTATGTATGTATGTATATGTATATGTATATATAGAGAGAGGGGGGGGAGAAAGGAAAGGGAAGGAAAGGAAGAAAGACAGAAGGAAAGAAAGAAAGAAAGAACTCTCAAATGTCATTTATGTGTTTGCAACTTTCACATATGGTCATTAGTGGTGTTCTTGGCTACATGTATCACTGGGTTCACGTCCATTCTAATAGAACTGGAAAATTGTTAACTCCTGGTGATGACTCCGTAATAATATGAGTACTCTAATATTACACTGGTGATGTTTGCGACAGCACTGATGGAAACAAAGCTATTGGCCTGCCAGCAATATATTTCTGCATATATTTCTGTATAGTAATGCTAATTGATAACATAATAAATGACCAGGCCATGCTATTATTATGCACTGTAGTATACTTTATATCATTGTTTTACAGTATGCTACCATTTGTGAAGAATACTTGTGAAAACAATATTCTGGGGCCTGGGAATGACCCAGTGGTAGAGTACTTATCTGACATCCATGAGGTCTTGTGGGTCAATTCCTAACACCATACAAAACAACCAACATGTAACAATAACAGTTCCTGTTACCCCCAGAAGTTGTCTAATCCATTTCATGTATCTCAAGTCTCTTGGTTACATGGAGAATCCATTTAGAGAGGCTGACCTTCCATCTAAGTGAGCAAGCCGGGCTAGGCAAGGTTGGACTTTGGCTGAAATCTGTAGGAGACTAGAATCCCCACCCAGCTTGGGATGGACTTACAATGGCTGGTGCTGGAACTTGAAGGTGGCCCCTGTAAGGGATCTCAGCTCTACCATTTTTAAAGCTGAGGGACATAGCACTGGGACATAGCACTGCATCTCGGTGCATAGGTACCGAGTAAGTGACACACACTAGGAGCCTAGCTGACTGTGTGGTAAGTAAATGAATGGCTGAGATGCCAATATCTCCAAGCTGGAGATAGCTTCTGGGATACTTGGGATATCTGGCCATTACCATTTCAAAATTGTAACAGCTTGGTGACAGTCACTGATTTCCCTCATCATACACCATTTCTGTGCATTCTGAGAGCCTTTTTTTGCTATTTGCCCCTTGCAAATGCTACAAGCTTTAAGGTTTCTCAGTTTCAGGGGGAGCCTGCTTTCTCACAAGGGTGGGTACACACTGCACCCAAGGGAACAGCCCTTACCTATGCATGGTACTCTCACTTTCCTGCCTCACCACCCCCTCCCAACACACACACACTAATTTTGCACATATTGGTTACTCTCTTGAAGAGGAGGCTCCAGCTAGAATGGGTCTCATCAGATGTCCCCCTGCTCATCAATGACTCGTGCCCAGTTTCTTTCAAATTCTTCTCTAATTCTTTCCTTACTTGCCAGCACTTTCTAAGACCACTGCCCCGATAATCTTCAAGTAGGCTCTGCTTCTGGATGGACCCAGGGTGATGCTGTATTTCAACTAAATATTGGAGAAGACTCTCTGTTTTGACTCTGGGCTGGTACAGGATCTGAAAAAGTAGACAGGGCATCTACCCAGGGTTTGATCTTCAGTGGTCTACAATCTGATGTCAGAGCTGAATCTAAAATTTGTGCAGCTGTATATCAGATCACATTGGAATATGCCTGGCTAGGCAGCCTTGGGAGCCAGCTGCTACTCTATGGACTGACTGAGGTGAGGACTTCCAGGCAGTTGCCCAGCATGTTTTCATGAAGTAGCAGCAGCAGCAGCACAGTTGAAAAGTCTTCAGGGTTTTTCGTGGTGTCTCTTCCCTCCAGTTCCCTTTGCTGGTGTTTGAAGGAAAGAGGACTGGCTGATAATTGTTTCTAACATTATGGGTAGTTCTTATAATTAGAGGAGAAAGCAGGGCTTTCTTGCTTGAATGAGAAATGTCTGAGGAGGCAAAGAAAAAGCCTTCATATAAAGTTGCCTTTACCAAGGCAGGTCTAAGAAGAATTTCACCAGGTAAACAAAATACTAAGATGTTTGTATTTATTTTTCTGGTCCAAAAACTCATCCTTAATGTTGTGAGGAAAAACATCTTCCTTTTTTTCCCTGAATTTACATGGTATTCGCATCTGTGGTGGTTCTGATTCTTTGGAAAGATTGGGTTCATGTTCCAGGTGTCCTTTTGGTTCAAAGGCATTCAATTCTTGTACTTAGGGTTTGAATTGGAAAGACACTGGATAGCCTGTGGTGGTAGCATAGGGATGAGCTGTGTCTAAGTTTCCAGATTTATGTAACGGAGTAGAAGAAGAATAGCCTCAGGATAGACAGGAAAAGCTCCATGCCTAGCTGGTGGCCCATATAAAACCTTCTCTAACTCATGCTTCCAAAATTGATGCATACCATTACATACATATATATGTGTTGTATGAAAATTGCCTTTGATCATCTTCCTTCTCATAATTCCTCCTTTCACATGGACTCTATGCTTAGCTATGTGACTTCTTTGTCCATATGGCCTAGTCAGACAATAAATTTTTTTATTGGTAGTGCCTCTCTATTCCCTGACTACTCTCTCCAATTGTTTTCAAGAACTTTACAAGACCCACTGTGTCCACATGCAACATTAGGACTAGCCTTTTGCATGGGAGACAAATAGCTCTGGCACCAATGATGGCCCCCTAGCTAAGAGCTAGCAACTCCCACACACATGGAAGTGAACCCATGCTTTAGCCACTCAAGCCTTGAAGAACCAAATGTTTAATGAACTTGCTCAATAAGAGATGGTTGAGGTTTCAAGTCACTATGTATTGGGATGTTCGTTCTACAAGATAATATTTGTTCAGGGTCTCCAATATCATGAATGCCTAGATAATATGTGACCTTCTTCTTTTCCTATACAGCTGACTTCCTCCCCCCCTTTCCACATAGAGAACATGGAATGATTTGTCAAAAATCACCTCAGATGGCTTCGTATCATTTTACATTTGGTTCAGAATCTTTGTCTTACATTCTCATTAGTACTTTAAACCTATGGCAATTATTAGGCTTGCCACAAACTATTTGGTGCTATAATTTCAGAGAGATTGCATATTGCTATTTCACCAATTTGTCTTAAAGAGTATTTTGATAGTTATACGTCAATATAATTGATTTTGCATGTAACCTTGTGTGTTTTGCTTTATGTATTAAAACATGTAACTCTGAAAAGAAACCCAGAGACCTCACCACAAGGCCAGTGGAAAAGAACAAAAAGCTAAGGCCTTTGCAATTCTTTTCAGAGAAAAATACATTGGGTTGTTTGTTGCAGGTTACTTTCTCAACCTTGTTGCTCAAAATAGTGACGTAACATATGGAAACATTCACAAGAAAAAAGATTTTATAAATATACATATGTAAATATTTTATAAAGAAATAAGTAATATATTATATATTTTATAAATACATATATATTTTAATAAAACTATATACATATATACATACACACATACACATATACACATACACACACATATGTATGTATTTGGAATATATATGTGTTCCAAAAATTCTAGTCATTCCTGATTTGGTAACATTATAAAAGCAAAAAGAATTTCATAATTTTGGTAAGCAAAGAAAGCCAGTTTAAGTTTGTACCTTCACAAATGAGAAGATACTAAGGCTGTGTGTACTAGAAAGAATAGAAGATGAATGGTATTATTAAAGAGGAAATATACCACTTCCAGATACTCAGATTAAAGAATTTGCAAATCTATCACTGATCAAATAAGTTTGTATTTATTTAAAGGTGATGAATCAACACTTTCTACTTATGTAGTGGACATCTGGTCAACCACTATCCTCAAAAGAGTCCCAGAATTGAGTATTTTTTTCAGGGCAATCAAGTTTCTTATGCCCCAGTTGTTATACTTGCAATATGGTTATGTTATCTCTATCATCTTTCTTGACAGAGCTTACATGAAGTTAAAAAATTAGATCATAGTAGGAAAACAAGCTCATAAAAAGAAGCAACTATCATTAAAGGAATGCAGGTTAAGCCTGTGCAATTGTTCATTAAGTGAACCAATAAATTTACATCTGCTTATAGCAGATGTAGTTCACTTGCATCAGTAGCCTACCAAATCCAAAAAAAGTATGTCAGCAGTGATTTATAAAAGGACCTTATCAATCTCACTATGCAGCTAGCTCTGCTCTACTGGGTCAGAGATTTTAGTAGATTGGAAGAATGTAGCACATGAAAGGCCTACTCATGTGCATTTCAAACCTTAATTGCTTAAAGTGAAAATGACTGATTTCCACTTTAATGATACATAAAATCTTCATTCAGAAAACCAAAGTCAAGACTAATGTTAAGTTAAAAAAAGAGAAAGGAAAGAAAGGAGGGGAGGAAGGAAGGAAGGAAGGAAGGAAAGAAGGAAGGAAGGAAAGAAGGAAGGAAGGAAGGAAAGGAGGGAGGGAGGAGTGAAGGAATAAATAAATAAATAAATAAATAAATAAATAAAAGACTAGACATCAGAAGAAAGAGATTAAAACACATAAACTGAGGACATAAACTTGAACTTCAGCTTGTGGGTACAGTGGTACCATGTGGCAGTCTAAGAGCACATTTAGACGTTTCTCTCTTTTATGGTCTGTGTACCTTTCTTTGTTCCATCATCCAATTAGATGCTAATTCTTGATGTTTATTATCCCACTGGGCCAGCGATGACTCAACTTTACCTTGGTCCCCTTTGGTGACTGAGAAACAAGTTCTAATTAGTAGACACAGAGATAGGAGGCTATCACCCCCTCCTTGTGGTTAAGGAAAACTTGACATAGCTAAAACTATGGTTGGTTGGGGAACACACTTGCATCTTTTCCCACTGGGCCATTCCTGACACTCATATACATTAAAGGCTATAGAAATCTTAGGCTTAACAGAAAATCTGACTCCTAGTTTAGTCTTCAATGCAATGCTTTTAGGTTTGGTATTAATCTGAGTCCTTCAACCTGCAGAAGCTATATTTGTCCCAACTCATCAGCCAGTGTATATGGGCCCATAATTCAGCCATGGTAAGAAGCAAAATGAGATTGGGGAAAAAGAAAACTGGAACCAGGGGCCAGATTATCTCTCTCCACTGCCACAGTAGGCCATACAGATTTTATAGTTATTTTTTTTTCTCTGAACCTGTAGCAATAGGTAACTTTGGTCTTGGAATTAGGAGACAAAATGAGAAGAAAGTGGGAAAACGCATCTCTATTGTTCAGATCACAGTCTGTTTGGGCTCAAGGGTGGCCACTGATACAATCAGCTGCTGAATGGACTGTCTCATCACTGAACCTAGAGATAATTTGGGCTTCATTTGAGTGCTAAGTGGAACCTCTCAGACAATCCTGTCTTCACCCTTTCTAAACCATCATTCTACCTTGTGGTCCTACCAGTCTAACCCTTGACCTGTATTATTGTGTTCCAGGACTGTCAAGACGGAAAACCTGGAAGAGATGAGGCAAAGTGGCCTGAGCCTAGAGCCAGCCCTGAAGTGTGAGGCAGTAATAGTGGCTGTAGGTCTTGTCACGTGGTGAATAGTTACATCTGGGCCATGGGTATGATTTCTTACTTTCTAAAAATATAGTTTACAAGTTTATTCCAGATCCTCAAATCTATGATTCTAAACAAGAAGAGATAGAAAAGAAGACAAATATGGGATAGGGGGACCGTTTTTCTCAAGTGTCATTGGTTTTCTGACCGAGGGTAGAAAATAGGAATGTGTAGAAGCTAAGTGGGAGCTGGCCATTTATTGTGGAGGCCAGAGGAGAAGTGACAGGCAGACATTGCTTTAGCCTTCAGGCCTGGAGCATCTTTGCCCTCTTGTATCTTTCAAAGGCTGCAAATAAGACTTCATGTGGAAAAAGGGACTGCCAAGATTCTAAATTTTGACCAGCTTTAAGGAAAGAATTCTGGAATGCTAGATTGAGCCATTATTAGCTTCCTTATCATCAAATTCATTCTGTGCCACAACAGGATCTTTAGCAGTGAGTCAGAAGTATCAGGAGCAGGAAGAATAGTTTTCTCCTTAATAAGGGCTCATTAATTCTCTCACAAAATAGGACTCTGTGCTCCTTGGCATGACTAGCACTGAGGAGGTGGCTTTCAACAGTTCCTTGCCCCACTCACCATCATCATGGTGCTCTGTGAGATAGGAAATAGGCAGTGGGCATCACAACAGTCTCTCGCTTGGCTTGATGTCTAAGATGTGCACGTCCATAGTCAAGTTGAATGTTCTGAAAACTATAAGCTCACTGAGGAAGGTTTCGCTCCTCAGAAAGGTAAGACCTAAGTTTTCTAGTTACCCTGTCTGACTGCACATATTTCCGCAGTCCTCTGTTCTCACAGGTCCCAATACTAGAAAGGGCAAAGAAGTCTGGTAGTCTGATTTTGGCTATACCCATGAGCTCACCACAAAATTGGCTTTAAGAAAATGCTATGTGTTTTTATCATTAACTGTTATGTATGTGTAAGCTTGCTCATGGGTAGAAAGGTAGCAATTAATACCTTAAGATCTTTAGAAATAGGTTGACCAACACTGTCCTATGTAAGTGCTGAAAATATTATCTACTACTCAGTGTGTTGCTATAGAGATTAAATACAAAACTAGCTACAATAGATAGAACTCTAATAATTATCACATGTGAAGATAATAGGGGACTTCCAAAAATTTCCCAGTAGGGTCTTTTGCCATGTAGATCTACATTTCCAAGAATTCTTCCTAAAGTAGACTTGGGACTCACCATTGCATATGATATCTCGGGCAACCTTCTCTGTGTTTGATAGAAAAGTTTGATGTGAACAAAATTTTGGGGTATTTTGCACTTCATAAAACTTCATTTTTACATTTTATGTTTATTAGCTTATAGAGGATGCTAAATGTTTTAAGTGCAAGCCGTAATCGATACCAAGTTTGATTAAAGAAAGACTCGGCATTTGCATTTCTTTCCTTGTATATTGTACACATGTATAAAGAAACCACACATGTCAATCTGATAAGAAAACGAACTCCACCCCACATACGACCATCTTGTTGTTGTAGCAGCAGCAGCAGCAGCAGCAGCAGCAGCAAGAGAAACCTCTGAGCACAAGGCTGGAAACAAACAGCATCAACAGATGTGGTTTTGGTGATGGTTCATTGAACAGCTCGCAGCACATTTCTTTTGCACAGTAAAAAATATTTTTCATATTTCCTTTGTTTCCCTCAAGGGTCCTTGAAATCCAATGCATAAAGCAAGAGGGGGTTAGTGTTTACTTAAGTGAACACTGGGTCTCTTTGGGTATCTAAACATAATTCTAAGGATCATGAGGCCATTCCCAAAGCAGAGATGCTATCAAAGGCATTTTAAAATCCTTCCCCAAATAGAAGAAAATCAAATACTCCTGAAACATCTTCCCAATTTATCACATATGCTGTTAAAGTGAAAAAGTAACGCGATACCACGAGCCATTGATTCTCTAAAAAGAAAACACAATAGAGAAGAAAAGAAGCATATAGTCTTCAAATAACCTACAATCAAGAAGTCTAGAAGTACACCTGGGCAAACATTGGCTAATGGAGTTCAGGGACCTGCCTTTCTCATTCATAGGATGGGAGGTAGCAGCAACAGTTCCTGGCATTCATAGTAACCAACTCTTTTTCTTTACATCTCTGAACACCAGGATTGGTTCAGTTCAAGTGAGTTGTTCAAGGTTGTACAGCTAATATATTTGGGGTGATCTGCAGCCTCTGTCTCTCTCTCCAGTGCTCAGTGAACTCTTCCGAACATTTAGTTGTCTCTGGTCACTCATACCATCATATGCACCCGACTTAGCTTGGAGGACTATGCTCTTGGAGGTTTGCTGACTCCCTAGCAGCATGCAGTCCATTAGAGCAGTGGTTCTCAACCTGTGGGTTGCAACCCCTTTGGAGGGGTTGTCAAACAACCCTTTCACAGAGAGATATCCTGAATATCAGATATTTACATCGTAATTCATAACAGTAGCGAAACTATAGTTATGAGGTAGCAAGGATATAATTTTATGGTTGGGGATGTTATCACAATATGAGGAACTGCATTAAAGGGTGGCAGCATTAGGAAGGTTGAGAACCACTCTGTTAGAAGGTCTCAGTGGATTAAGTGTAAATGTGGAAAGCTTGTGGGTAGAAAGAAAACATGTGGACTTATAGTTAAACAAGAGCTCCAGTTAGTGTTTCCAAGGAAATTATGTGAAATGGCCTAAGCCAAAAGTGAGTGTACTATCTAGCCTGCATTTAGTTCATTATTTGTTACTTTCTTTGTAGCCATTCGACTGCGTATATATTCTGCAGAAAGCGGATGCAGAATTACTGTCTACTAGTTTTTTAAATTTACTTTATGAGAAAAGAAGGACAAAAAGACATAAAAATTTTCTCATTCAGTGGGTGATGTACTTTGGTTTCTCTAAGATAAACGAGGCTGATTTGCTTTGCCTCTTTTTCCTCTTCTAAAACAGAGAAGTAAAACGGGCATTTTTGCAGAAAGCCAAATCAACATGGACAGCAGGTATACATTATGCTGATCCTAATACAGTAGTGAGTGCTTCTGAGGACAAGGGCTGGCCAAAGGCATAAATCAATGCCACAATCTATGTATGGGTAAGGATTAAAAATATCATTTGATACTAATGAACAATAGAAACGTTTATATGTATGCACAGTGCATGCTAAACACCTTGGCTTCCTATGTGAAAATGACTTAAATTACTCTTCATTAATGGCCGTTAATCTCTGAATACAGTTCTGCTTTTAGCATTACTTTTCTTGAGAATTCTTTATGCTTCATTAGCATTTTAACCCCTAGCTCGTAGACGATAAAACATGTTAGTAGAATAATAAATTGTTTACCATAGTTTGTCAGCTAGTTGAGGTAAGTCAAAGCACCTCTTTCAGACATAATTTTATCTCAACATTTAGGGTGAATCTGCTTGCAGGGCTACCAAAAAATTACTGTATTTTCCAGGTTGAAATATCTGATTGACACAAGGCAGAACTAGTTACAGGGGTGGAATTCATTTCTCTGCAAAGAAGTGGTGATATCCCCAGTCACTTGCTCTCCAAATCTACCTGGTGCAGGGAGGGTACTAAGAAATCAAGAGCTGTCATCTTTGATCTCTGGGGTTTCTCTATTCTACTAAGGAAGAAAAATGTGTAGCTAGGTAATTATAAAGCTACGTTATAAACCTTCGAGGGAGGTGGAAGTCGTAAACTGATAAACAGAAGGAAAATTCTAAAAGTAGGGGCTGGGGAACTAACCTATATCCTACTTTATTCTGAATCTCTGACTAATGGCCCACAATGGGGAGTTTTCAGGGGATGAAAGTGCAAAAATACTGCATTTTCTCTCCTGGTCACCTTGGTTTTGCATGCTCCATGAATTTCAGATTGAAGAGTAGGTTTTCTGGCCTAGAAGGTACCAAGATTCTTGACATTTCAGTCTTTCCCCTTGGTAAGAAGTGGTTTACACAGGCAGGTATCCCTACGAAGGTGAATGCTGAAGTACAAAACTATAATAAAGGGATATATATTGTCTTGTGGTTACCATGTAAATGAAGACGAATTTACCCAAAGGCATATCTTAGTTATTTATTTAGTCTAAGTGACTAAGTATGTTTCTTAATATACTCATTTTTGATAAAGTGGCCTTGCTGTAGGTAGATACTGACCAGTACAGGAAGCCTTAGGTCAATTGCATATGTCGAATTTTTTTTAATGTGTGTGCATATGCCTGGACATGCATGGGTGTTCATGCATTTGGGTGCTTATATGTTTCGAGGCCAGAAGATAGCCCTAGAAGCCAGGGACTCAAGTATAACATCTGCTTCATTTCAGGCAGGGTTTCTTGATGGCATAGGGCTCCTCATTAGGATGGTCTAGCTGGTCAGTCCTTTTGTCTCTGTCTTCCCAGCACTGAGACCACAGGCATGGGCGACCATGCCTTGTTTTTCCATGTGGGTTCTGGAGATTAAATTTAGGTCCTTCAGCTTGCAAGACAAACAACTTTATTCGCTGCACCAACCTTATAACCTCCATGTTCTCTCCTAAGTTAGGTTAAAAGAAAGAGATCCTATTTAAAACATGTCTCCTAAAGTACTTCTGTCTGGATAGGGTATGCTCAACATGTCATACTGAGAGCAGAAACATTTATTTTATTAACAACTGTGTCTGCAGAACCAATGTAGTGTTTTTTGGGTAAATAGTAGCTTGTTCAAAAAAAAGTTTGATTAATGAAGGAATGAATGAATGAATGAATGTGTTACAGTAACTGCTGATGTTGTTTGAGGAGTTCATGGACAGTCAAGTTAGAAAATCCCATTACGTTTAACAATTTCTCAAACATAAATCAGGAATACGATTTTGATTTCTTGTAAAAATCCTCTCATGAATTTATAAGAGACTTCTCATTAAAATAAAAGACAGCATTCGACAGGACTACCTCATATGAAAATAGTTTACTGATGTCCTTCCCAGCAGCTTTCTGGCATTTATTTCCCTCTACTTTCCATTTACCAATTTAAAAAAAAAGTCACAGTGTGTTTTATCTATGGCTGGCCATCAGGCCAACGTCTACTAACTGCAGGGGAATTTAAGAAACTCTCTGTTTTACATTTCCCAGTCAGTATTTGGTGAAGGAAAAATATAAACAAAGGATGTCAACAGCTTGGCCCCAGACTCCTAATGGAAAGAGAAGCCAGTCTAGTTTGCCTGTCTCAAAGCTCATCTGAGAGCAGTCTCTAAAACAAAAACAAAAATGAGGCAGGCGTGCAGGGCTGCACTCTGGCCTCCGGGGGGCACCCGAGAGAGACTTTCGTTTCCACCCATGCAGCCCAGTACAGCGCAGAAACCACTGATTCAAGCCTGCAGGTATGGGATGTCATCTTCTAAGTGCAAAAATCTAGAACCAGTGTCATCTGAATGAAAGAAATGAAGGGGAAGCCGAGACCAGCCACTCGGTTTGTAGAACTTGTCACTTTGGGAAAAATTCGCCTTGCCCTTGATGTCTAAAATGATGACCCACCACCGGGGGAAGCCAAGGAGTGAGTCAGCAGATCTTACAGATCCATCTATCGTGGAATTATCAGGCCAAAACAACAGCAAAAGGATCAGAGTTATCTATCTTTTTTAACAAGAAGCTATAAAGTTAGCAGAGCAGTCATTTAGCATTAACCCCAAATAGGTATCAAAACTCACTTTTTCTAGACTGACTGAAAAGGGGACATGGCTCTTTAAAACAGGATTTCCCCCCTCTTTCTTTTGGGAATAAAGACTTGTTCGTAACAACTGCTTAACTACTGTAAAGGTTAATGTTTGTGAGTCAGCAAAAATCCAATCAGTAAACCATCAGTGATATCTTTTCTTGACATGTAACAGTTTACCTGGATGGAAAAATGCTGGAATCTGAGGGTCAAATATAAAGACAAGGAGTCTTTCCTGAAATATGTGGTCTCTCCTCTCTCCTCCCCTCCCCTTCCCATCTCTGTCTCTGTCTCTGTCTCTGTCTCTCTCTCTGTCTCTCTCTCTCTGTCTCTCTGTCTGTCTCTGTCTGTCTCTGTCTCTCTGTCTGTCTCTGTCTCTGTGTCTCTCTGTCTCTGTCTCTCTCTCTGTCTCTCTCTCTGTCTCTCTCTCTGTCTCTGTCTCTCTCTGTCTCTCTCTCTCTCTCTCTTTCTCTCTCTCTCTCTCTCTCTGTAATGGAGATGAAACCCAGAGCCTCACATATAGTAAGTAAGTACTCAGCCACTGAGCTGTACCCTCAACCCTCATCAATTTTGACATTGGTTACAGTATCACGTGATTCAGGTTATATAGAAATCTTATTTTTTAAATACTTAGCAGCTCAGAGATTGTACAGAGGCATCCCTTCTCTCTTCTAAGTGGCAGATGGAAAGCAGAAGTTAGAAAATAACAGCCAACAAACTGCTTTATGTAAGACATAGGAGATGAGAAAACCAGAATCTTGAAGTGAAAATTCAAAACTAATTTATTTTTTCAAGAAATTTAAAATGTTTGTGAAAGCTGCAGGATAGTATCTACTAGATAACCATGAATCTGAGTAAGGAGGGCTGACACTCAAAGCAGTGAGGATGGAGAACAGCTTTGAGGTAAAAGGCAGGACTTCTTGTCTGACCAGAAAGACAATGTCAAATAATTTGGGGCTGGGGGAGTACAAAAAAGAACTAATAAAGGGATATGATAGTGGGGACACATGAATCCTAAGGTCTATGACTGCGAGTTCGCAGCCCAAGCATTGCTGAGACAATGGGAGCTGAAAGGCTTTCTTGCGAGGCCCCACACACGTAGCTGGGGCATTTCAGCTGCGTCAGAGGCAGCTATACTGACCAACACCATCTGCGGATGAGGAGACCAAGTTTTACAGTGCCCCAGTGGGTTATTAGAAGACTGATTCTGAAACAGGAAATTATAAACACTTGCTTCAGGAGAGCTGTGGGGCTCCTGGCTGCCACCCAGCATCCTCACGGGCATGTCTGTGAGGAAAATAAAAAAAAAAAATCGTGTGCAGAGGCCTGCAGTATAGTTTAGGGAATGAGTGCTTGCTTAGCGTGCTTAATTCTCTGGGTTCAATCCTGTCTTCTGTCTGTCTATTCATCCATCCATCCACCCACCCATCCGTCTGTCCACCCATCCATCCGTCTGTCCACCCATCCAGCCGTCTGTCCACCCACCATCCGTCCATCATCCATCCATCCATCCATCTATCCATCCATCCATCCATCCACCTATCATCTATCTACCAATCATGCATATTCACTGTTACTCATTTGACCAACAAGAAGAGCAATGATACAAGAAGCAATGGGGTACATTCAGCTAACGGCCTGGTCTCTGGAGTCAGACTGACTACAGTTATTCCTGTTCTGCTCTCTGATACCTCGTTTAGCTTCTCTTGGCTCTATTGCAGCCACTTCGCCTGTAAAACTGAAATGAGAAGAGACACTTAGGTACAAAGTCATCACCAACACTTGGTGAACTAGCAGCAGACGTGGCTCAGGTCACCCCCCTCCCCCAAAGTACTTCAGATGAGTCCCTGCCTTAGGCATCTCTGGCCTTTAACAGCAAATCCATGGTTTACTAAATTCTATTGCATTGTATCAGACACATCACTGTAGTTTACATAGCTCATTTAAAATCAGCATCCACTTGAGCTTTTTCCCAGGGAGAAGCATGGCGAGCGATCCTGGTGAAGACAATAGTGTAAAAACCACAGATATTGTTATAGCAAAAATAGCAATTCTGACGTCTTTTTTCCTTTCATAGGACTAATCTCTTTGAAACAGTTTCTCCACTCACCGTGTCTTGCTTCCTTGACACTGTGATTCATTTCTTCCTTTTCTCTTACCTGAGAAAGGTCCTCTGGACCCAGCTTGACAACCCCCTACTATAGTTTCAGTGACATACCCTGCCCCCGATTTCCCATGGGCTGTGAGCTAGGAGGTCAGAACATCACCACATCACATTTCTCATGCCACTGTTTTGGTAAATAACAAAAGGGGGGAAGTCACACTGTGTGTCAGTCAAAAGGGAGGTAACAAAACCTATGCTTGTAACTGCCATTTCTCCCTCTGCAGTGATGGCGCTGTTGGCTATTTTGGTTTAGTATTTCTGCCAGTATTTGGAGTTTTGACGTTCTATTATGGGAGTGGCAACTACAAGGTTAAAAGGAGAAAGTGTGTAGTTTAAGACTTCAGCTCTGGGATGTGGGGAACCAGGAAGAATCAGCCTGATTAGTTGGAAAAGAAATGGTTTCAGTTATCCACCTCTGCTCACCCCAGCTTTATAAAATGTTACCATTCTACCCCCACTCCCCACCTCCCCATTTTTAGGCACTGGTTTTATTTGTCATGCAGCATGAAACACATTGTAAAAAACTGACCTCTTCCTGCCCCAATTCAGTGCATTTGCCAATGTGGACTCTTCAGAGGGAGAGACAGTTCTACACTATGTTTATTATTCAAAGGTGCATTCTAGGACCTCTGATAATCCGGTTCCTGACCTGCTTTTAAATTTCCCTAGCATGGGATCATCTCAAATAGTTTGTTCTAGTTAAATATGAAGCATCAAGACTATAATTCACTTATGGGTCCGGACTATATGTCCATGTAGGTATGCATATCCTGGAGAATGGTGGCGAATGATGTTAAAACGCAGTGTTATTTTTAATGAATCACCCTTGATGATAGTGACGTGTTTCTCCCTAATACCGGGGATTAAACTACTCTGTTAATTTCTGGGTGTTAGCCAGAACCTCGTTGCATTGTTAGTTATATTAGTTTCGGCTCAGAAATCAACTTTAGAGTATAATATCTAATTCTAAGATCATCATTCAAAGCCTTCCATAGGGGGTTCTAATTCTATTCTAGAAAACTCTAAGCAAGCTTTCAGCTATCTCCAATGGGTGGACATTTGCAGGATTCACTGAAGAGAGAGAGCTCGGCTTACATAACTTGAAGTTGTTTACTCAGCAGGCCGTTCTAATTTCTTCTCAGCCTTCTCAAGACCTATGTCTGTTTGAAACCCTACCCTCACTACCGCTTACCTTTACTCTCAGATGAATTACTTACACTTTCATAATTTTTCCCGATGTTTTACTGCTTTTTCATTTTGGAGTTCTGTGACAAATTTTATTACTCACTATTTCTATTAAGATTACTAGATGCTAAACTTACTGAGGTCAAAAACCCATATAACCATGTAATTGTATATTCCCTGTGGGGTTGATTTATGTATCTGGTGCTTTCTGACTGATCAATATCTTCCTATTAGGTTGGTGCCTGCTGGCAAGGGATGACATTGCAGAATGTATCCAGTGCTGAGGCCAAACCCATAATTTTTCCTGCTTTTCTGGTGCTGTAAAGCAATCTCATAACGTGAGAAGCATTGTTTCTTGATAGTGCATCATTTAAAAAAATCAGGATTTTCTTTTGTTTCCTCCTTCAATCTCTTGATTACATTATTTTTATTTCTACAGTGGTCAAAGGCAACAGTTCTCCTGAAGGCCAGCTGTGATGCAGTTGCTAGGTGTCATTGGAGAAGAAATCAATTGTTCAGCTGATAACCTTTACTATGGGGTTAACTCCAGAGTTTAGGAATATCATCTAACAAATTAAGGGGCAGCTTGCCTTGGAGATGTGGGTGTTTTATAAAGTAAAAGTTAAATTATCAATTCTTGGGAGAGTGTACCACGAAGAGATTGTAGAAACTGTAAATTATTTTGTGCTGGGAATGCCAAATGTGGAACTCAACAATAAACAAACAAGCAGGTCTCATCCCAGTGTCTGCAGGATTGTTTCCTGAATTCTCCCAATGCCTCTCTGTTCCCACCTCCTTCACCATATTGTCCTGGATTTTCAAAATTCAAACTTAAAATGAAGAAAAAAATCTTGCTATTTTTCCCGTTGAAGATTTTCTATGACATAAATGTTAAATCTATGTTCCAGGTACGTTTCCTTTTATTTTCTCAGCTAGCTGGCCTATATTTAGCTGTATAATTATTCATATTGCCTCTTTCTCCCACACTGCACCCTTGGCCAGCTTCACTGCAGTGCTGTACCCCTTTCCTTTGCCTTCCACTCTCCAGTAAACACAGCAGTAATTACTAACATTCAAGCACATAATTCAAGCAGTTAGGCTTTGCATTTGACGCAACTGCGCAGAACTGTCTGGATGTGCACTATCATGGTAAAGGATTTAAATAGACTCCTCCCCATATTTCTCCCCCACCTCCCATCAATGAAACATAGTTGTTTATTATATATGAAGATTTCCGAGTTATAAACTCCCATGCAGCAGCTACAAAAATCTGGAATAAATGTCCACTGGAAGCAATTTCCATCTACACACAATAATATACTGGCATATACAAACATAGAAACACATGATTTTCAGAAAAAGGTAAAAGAACCCATGAATAAATAGCTGGAGATAAAATAATTCTTTTTAATAGACAGGGAATTTTAGTACCTTTGGAAGACAGATGATTGGAGTTATAACTTAAGTAAACACAATTCCAGACCTTTTGGGGGTCTTTAAAGGGGTTCATGCTAACATTTCTTTAATGCAGTATATACATCCTTACACGTGAAGCTGTTATTCTCATTTAACAACTGCTGAAAGCATATCATCTTTTTTAGTCTTGATACATTCGTGACAATTATGGGAATCTAAATCGAACAGATATGTATTATCCTGACAGTTTTTGCTCATGCAGAGTCTCCAAGCCTCGGAGAAGAAAATACTTATCATGACCTCAGCAAAATCCTTCAGTGCCATAATAGAAATTACAGTGAATCTTGGGGTCAGTTCCTGCTGCAGCCTATGCGTAACCCTGAAGGACATCTCTAAGTTCTCCCAAGGATGTCAAAATCTACAGCAATAAAACTGCCACAACCAGTGCTGCTATGAAATTCACTAACTCCAAAACCATGGCTAGAGAGATTGAAATTTCTTCGGGGCTGTATATGCTTGTTTCTACCTAGTTTTCAGGATAAAGGGAGAGCGACCAAGGGATTTATTTCCTAAAATTAGTTCTTCTTAGTTCAGATAACCCATATTCTTAATAAAAAAAACCCATAGGGATGCAATTGTCCTATGACTAGGATAGTACTCACATTATCATATAAGCCCACTTGAGCCCACCTAATATCAACATATCTACCCCGTGTTAAAAACAAAAAATTACAGTGTTCGTGTCATAATGGAGGCTAAGTGACCGTTTTTAAAAGTATGCTTTCTTTTTCTGTTTTTCTATTTGTTTGTTTGTTTTGTTTTGTTGCTTTTTTTTTTTCTAAACCAAGGCACAGGGAGAAATACAGAAGGCTTCTACAAGTAGTCTGTTATTTCTTGAAGCTACGTGGGAGGTGAGGAAGAGAGCAGGCAATTGTCTGTAAATAAATCCCCGATGACAGGATTTATTCTTCTGCCTTTCTTTTAATCTATCACGCCAGCTCTATTAAGACTTTCTCTAAGATCTGGATCTCAGAGAGAAAATTTGGCCTCCAGCCCTAGCCAGGCAGCTCTGCAGCAGGTAATGCGGCGCTGCAGCCGGATCGCTGTCCGCGGTGCTGAAAGGTCAGGGAGCCGACACGGGCGCCGAGCACTCCTGTCCAGGGTGCTGAGCTCCCTCCATCGCACCCCAACAGCCTAGCTCACCGCGCTAACCCCCTAGAGCTTTCCCACTCTGCAGCCCCTTCCCGCCTGCAGCTGACTTGGGGCAGGCGGCATAAATCAAGTCTGTGGGACGTGGAGGCTGCTGCCGTTGCGGCAGCTCAGCTTGCCCAGGGCGGGAACTACCCCCCTTCTCCTTTCGCCTCCCCAGCGCCCACACCCTGCCTTCTCATCTCCCTTGGGTAGCAGTGCCCTAAACACTACAGTCATAATCATAGGGTTGGAACGAACGACAAGATCATGTTTTGCTTTTAATTTCTAGTCTACAGGAGAAAAACCACAAGCCTAATAACCTAAACATATCTCAAAACTGCATCGCAAGATGGAAGAGGGTCCCACGGCTGCTTCAAAAGAGTAAGTTATTATTCTATACACATCCTCGCTATTTCTTCCCACCACTCCATCTGCAGTGTCCCCGTTCACTCCTTCTCCCAACAGCTCACCTGAAAAATACTTTTATGTGGCCCCAGGCAAGAATCTAGGCAGACGAGCACACAGGGAATACCGCACCCTAAGTGCACCAATACTTGTATTTACCCAGGCTCACTTGGGCTGCCAGCTGCAGTCCCTTCTGTGTATGCAGCCATGCAGGGCCAGAGCCAGGATCGGAGGAGGGGGCTCTTTACCTTGTCTTCTTCAGAGGATGCTGTCCGCTGATCCCTGCAGGTAGCAAGAGTGGAGGAGCCGCCGGGTAGGGAGGGAAGGAAAGACAGCTCCAGACCTCCCCGAGGTTTCGTCTTCAATGCAACGTGAGCTCTGCCCTCATCAAAGATGGCCGTTCCTTTGACGTCAGCAGCTTTTAATAGCCGGCTCCTCGAGGGGCGGGGAGGAAGTGTGATGGGGGAGGGCGGAGGGAGGAAGGTGGCTGGGGGCGGTAGGGGAGGAGCCGGGAGGTGCGGAGCGCTTGACTCAGCTCCCCGAGCGCTTTGCAGCAACCCTTTTTATTTCAATCTTTTATAAACATCCAAATGGAGCGATTCTTTTGACTCCATTTTAGCACTGTCTTGGGAAACACACATTTCTTGCGACTGTTTTCCTGATGGCCTATGCCTTTCCTTGTGTGTGCATGCATATGTGAATATATGTATGTATATAGGTGTGTTTGGAATGTATATACAATTACAATAATGTAAATACATACATATTTATATGTAAAACGTTCCCCTGATGATTTGTCTTTGTTTGAGTCACAGACACGAGAGGAAGGTAAAGGAATAGAAGGGTAACGATATGAGGGATTGGGATAGATTTCTGTTGTGATTTATTTTCTCCAGAGAAGGGGGTCGGTCTGAAGAGGCATTCCCCTTGGCTCTCACCAGCTCTTTGCCTGACCAGGTTACTCAGGTTGCTATTTTTATGAGTAGTTATTGTATTAAAGCAGCATTGCGGGTTTAGTGTTCTCATTTAATCATAGCCAGTTGGGGAAAGGCTCACACTTTTCTTTTAAAGTACGTCAGAGCAATTATCGCCAGGATAATGCTGGAGATGGGAATAGGGAGAGGGAAGCTAGTTAGCCCTACTAGTTTGCCTTTGCGGGCTCAGGGCTTTGAGTTGTGAGTTGTTTGCTCGGGGCTAATAGATGACTAGATGACGCTGTATCCGGTTGAATTTGCAGTCTGGGCCTAGGGTGATGTTTGGGTTTCTTAGACCATGTCCAAAGGACGAAGCATGCATGTCCAGACATCAGGAGGGAAGGTGGCTAGGACCTGACAGAAATCTGGAGTGTCACTCACTCATTACACAAGCCCCTGGCACTTGCAGTGGCCAAACCTCTGAAGCTCGGGGGAGCGGGGGGTGGGGGGCTGGAATGAGCAAGAACGTCCACTTCTGCTGGTTCAGATGAAAGATTAGAAGTAATAACCACACAACATAATCCTGTCTTCGCTTGTCGTGCGTCAGGAGCCGTCAGGAGCTGGGGAGGGCGGGCGGGCGGCGTTATGCAAATAGCTCGGTGGTGCAGCCTCTGGATGATTCACAGGTGTTGGGGAGGTTGTCCGGGTTCTAGGCAGTGAGGGAGAGCTGGGAAGCGCGTGGGAGGTGGGGGACCTCGTCTCAGGAACTGTTTGTACTTTTCCGCGGAGGATGCGATTAGAAGTCGTGCCTTGCAATCTTAAAACTTGATGGCCTCTTGGGCGATGGAAAATCCTTTTCTCTTAGAAACACACACACACACACACACACACACACACACACATACAAAGCAACGTGCAAATGCTACCCCGCCACACAGCCCCCCCCCGCCACCGTCTCAGTAACACACACACACACACACACACACACACACACACACACACACACACACACACACACACAAGCTCACTGGCTTTAAAAGCAGGCTTAGGTGATAAAGCTTTTAATTGTAGGTGAAGATGGTCGGGAGCCGAGGTGGGAGGGGGAAGACTTGTAAAGGGATTGTGTGGACCAGAGGAGCACACAGATCCAAGGGATATTTTGAAATCTTAATGTTTGCGATGATAATGGTGTTTGGATTTTTATTAAAACCAGATTCCTGGAGTATTGCTGCTGCAATTTGCTTACTTAAAAATTATTCAACATTTGAAAATTTTGTACGACAGAAAGAAAAATATGCCTGGTCCTCCCTCAGCTGCCACTCTAGCTCTTCTTTTCATTATAATAAAGCTCGAAGGAATAGGCTTAAGAATGTAATCTTTTCCCGTTATGATATGACTTGAAAATAAAAAGGCAGCATGCAGGGTTGGCAGAGATAGACAAACTACCCTGCAATAAGAAGAAAGAAAATATGTATAGGGCCCTCTGACTAGAAATCATTCAGGCAGAAAGTTTGTGAAAGAATGGGGGCGGGGGATTTTCCAATTTTTTTTAAAGTACGTCATTGATGGATCCTCATTCTGCAGGCAAAAGTGATGTGGCAAGCACCGGAGAGAAGTGCTCGGTGTTCTGAATTTTCAGCCCAAGATTCCTCACACTGACAACTTCAAAAATTACAGAGAGGAAGACAGAGTCATACTGACTCATGGTGCCACAGAAAACACTAGCACCCCCTCAGAAAGAGGTGACAACATTGTTCATATCTGTATGCTCCTTCAGAAAGTGATGCTGTAGAGAATTTCTTCATGCTTGGGAAGCACTAAGATCTAATCTGAGAGAGCCTGGGAAAGCAGAAGCTTTTTGTATATAACAGGATAGTCCTTAATGTACTTTGAATATCATAATGAGATTTCCTCCAAGGGTGTTTTCTCTTGTTTCATTAAAATAAAGCACAACAAACAAAAACTCCCATGGTGATGTTTGACAGTCCCTGGCCATCAGATTTACTCTGGCCCATACAGAGAAGCAAGGTGAAGATAATTTTGCTCTGAAATGATTTAGCTGCTTCTGAGTCCCCTCTATAAAGAACCAGTATGTATAGTTACTGATGCCAAGGAACTCACTGTTGTGATTGATGGATATGTGTGGTATGCTAATGCAATCTCTGAAAGCTCCCTGCTATACCATGCCCCCAAGCATTCTAATTTGCAATGGTTATGCTTGGAATACTAAGTAAAGTTCAAGATTCATAGCCAAGTGAGAGGCTGAGGCAGGTGCGTCACTGTGAGTTCAAGACCAGCCTGAGCTATCTAGTAAGTTGAAGCTAGCTGGACTTTATAGTAAGATCTTGCTCTAAAACTCCAAATGTGAATGAATAAATACATGAATAAATAAAAATACAGAAAACAAGCAAGAAAAAAATCCCCAAAAGTCCAAGGATCATTAGTTGGCTTGATAATAACAATTTTTGATGAATTTCTTTTGTTGTTTGACAATTTCATGCATTCATATATTATATTCTGATTATTCTCTCTTCCACGTTCTCTCGTAAGTTTTTCTCATCATCTTTTTAATTCCTCTTCTGCCACATCCCTACGACTTTCTTCCTTGGTTCACAACTATGGGCTTTGTTTTGTGGCCCATTTAGTTTCCCCGGGGGCTATCTGCATAACCATTGAATTGGAAGTATTCAATGGAGCCTGATGAGGTCATCAGTGAGTACACAACTGAAGGTGATGGATGATCTCTTCATTCCCTGAAGATGAGGGTACCACAGTTCTGAAGTGAATGATAGGGCTCCAGAGTCCCTCCTCCATCCATACCTGACAGTTCACGGACTCATTTCTTTTGCAGACATAGTGCATGGCGTCAATAGCTATTGTGAGCAGATGATTGTGATGGCTCTTTCTTGCCTCATAGATGATATTTTACAACCCTTCCTATCTTCTGGCTTCTCTAGTCCTTCCATTCCTACTTCCCCAGTATTTTCTGAGCCTTAGAGGGGGTGGTAATCATTTAGTACTGAGCATTCATCTGCCATTTATTCTAATGGTGGTAATGAGTTTCTGCACTTCCTGTTATTTACTAGAAGGAAATCCTTTCCTGAACAAGGATGCCAATGATATTTGTCTTAACATGTTTAGAAGTTATCTTTTTACTATATCAGTTTTGCTAAATAGTGTATGCATTTTCAAAAGTCACCTCTGAAGTAGTTTAGAAGTACTCAGCTTGAAAATGCTTTTGTCAACATTCGCCTTTGGGATACCTGGCACCCTCTAATAATTCATCAAAATCTTCAAAAGACACAAGGCTTGGGCGAAAGAGCACATATTTAATAGATAAGCCATGTTGCTTCCTTGGTTTGCTTTCCACATGGCTTGTTTACCCTGTTCTCTCTGTATGTTTTTGTAGCTGTCCCCCATTACTAACCCACTTCCCACACAGAGTTGCTCGTGGAAAGATGAAATGCTCTAGGTCTAAATTCCAAAGCTACTATTGTTCTATTGCCAATGGGACAGGGGCATATCTTGTGAGATGTCCAGGAACATTAGTTGTTTCTGATTTACAATGTCAAGAAAAAAATAAGATTTTCCACCTATAATTTTCAGTAATATTTTGTTCTTCATTAAGCATTGTGTAATGGAAGATGATTGCCCCCCAACTGGGAGCTGGTTGTTTCCATACTCCTCTTCTTTAATACATCAAAATCATAGACTTAATTGTCCTAGTTGGTATACAAAGTATGGGCTTCATCATATCACATTACAATATTATATTATATTGCAATATATGTGTAATTATATTTTGTTTACAACCATTTCCTCTCTTCATCACGGTCCCCCATGATCTTCTTCTGTCACCCCAGGCCCTTCATATTCTTCCCCCTAGTTAGTTTCTCTTTCTGTTTTCCTATTACGAGTGCTCAATCACTTTCTCCATTACCTGCCAGATCTCCCTTAAGATTTCTTCCTCTCCTGGTGATTCCTTTTCTAGAATTCTCCCTCCCTCCCTCCCTCCCTCCCTGTCTCTCTCTCTCTCTCTCTCTCTCTCTCTCTCTCTCTCTCTCCAACACACACACACACACACACACACACACACACACACACACACACACACACCACAACTTTACACTAAGGTTCCATAAATGAGAAAATACTTGTAGTATTGATCTTTCCATAAGTTTCAGGCCAGGCTCTTTTTATACATGAATGTATTCTAAACATCTCCACTGCTGAACATTCTCATGGCCAGGTAAAGAAGAAGAGCTTTGTGAGTATGAAGGATGGAGGGAAGGAGAAATGGTAGCCCAGTCACCCTTTATGAAGTCTTTCAAGTATCACATTCTGTCTGCGCCTTCTCTGCACCTGTGTCATCTAAGGAGCACTAGTCACAAGGGAATGATGGAGAATCACGTCTGGTTTTGTAAATTATTGGTTAAATACTAGAAATCTATCATTGTGACACGACATCATGTCTCTAAGCAACGACATGAAACTCTGCCATAACATAGAGGTTGATTCTTCATTAGATAACAGCTAGATTTGTATCACTTATTTGCTGTAGGCCTAGGCTTATTCATTGATATGTCTATTCAACCAATCAAAATCTAATACTTGGCATTGTGTTTGGTATTGTGATGCATTGAGGCTGGTTAAAATAAAGGAGACAGCTGAGGGCAAGAACACGGCTAGCAAGAACACAGCTGGCATTTGAATTCAAGGATTTGACTCCATAATCCCTATAAATTGGTGCATACTATTCCAGTTCCACTAAACGTATTTCCTCTCCCAGCAGCTGATCACTATCTTTATCAATATATTTGTGTATGGCTTTTCTCATTCATAGCATCATAGGGCATAACTCTATGAAGCATTGCTTTGGTTGGATGAACAAGCTTGGGTGGGGGGCACTTACAAGGGAAGGGCTATTGATGTCAAGTAAATAGAAGAAATATATTCAGAGAAGAGTCCAGAATGAGGTAGGATAGAAAAGAGGAAGTTATGGGAGTATCAAAAATAAAGCCCCCTTCTGAGAGTCTGGTTGAAACCTTTCTCCGTCCAGAATCAAGAACTCCAACACAATTAACAACAGACATTGCTTAAGGCAGTCACCTTTCTTACAGACAGACCTACAGTTTTCTAGGAATCTTGCCAAAAGCCCAGTTTACAATAAAAGATATGACCTAAAACTTTTGTGTAATCCTCGTGGCTTTTGGTTTTATTTTACTAGATTATAATTTTATCAAAGGCACTACTGGAGATATCTTATAATCTCACTCATTAAAAAAGAGAGGTACAAGGAACAGAAACATTTCTTAGTCAACCTTTGAGCTATAACTTGAGAGCCACCAAAGCAGTGTAGATCTACAACTAAGACAATTTCTAATTTCCCCTGAGAAGCACGCACCTAAGCCTTCGTATGTATTATTCTTTCCTTAAAAGCCTCTCTTTCTCTTAAAGTCTACATTAAATATGTAGTCTTTTAGTTAATTATGACTCTTCTCTGAGAGACTCAAACCCATTTTTTCTGCTGTTTTGTTCTTTTCCTGGGCATTTTTTTTCTATTTTAATAAAGCCCAACTCTGCTTCATACTGGTTCATCCTGAAATTCTCTGTGTTCTGGCTATTCCTAAGGAGTGATCTCTAAAGGACTAAAGGAACGTCCACAGATGCTGAGTGAAACAAGTAGAACCATGCCTCCATCCCTGCAACTAATGCTATAAAGTAAAACCAAGACTGATTCCTAGTAAATTACCTGAACAAGAATAAAAGCAAGCAATATTCAAAGTATACTTAATAAAGTCATGCAGAACCCATGGCAGAACAATATGGACCGGTCGTCTTGAAAAGGACCAATTAATTCTTAAATCAATACTGATTTGAGTACTAGGAATCAGAGTAGAGATCAGATTGGTACAGAATGAAGTGAGTGATTCAGGTTATATATGGGAAGGGAATCAGCTTATCTGGTACCATTGTACTGGTACTGCAGTTAAGCTTTGTGTTCCAACAGGTTCTAGATAAGCAATCTTCACTTTCCCTTACAGTAGCTTGCATCAACAACCTTTTGGCCATTTCCAGTATATTTTTTTTTTCCCTTACTGGCTTTGGGTCTATATAATCCTGTACTCTTCCCACAAGTTTTCAGAGGTATCTTTATTGAGTGTCTCTTTTTTCTTTCTTCTTTGTTGGCCTCTCCACTTCCATAGCAGATGGATTGAAATGGCAAAAATAGTGGCCCCCTGCAGTTTAATCTGGACATTTCCCCAAGTCCCACACAAGCCCCTGGGAGCTCCATATGTCCATGGAACCCATTTTAAGTGCCCCCACAGAAGCTTTGTACACTAAGCCAAAGAGTAAAGAATAGAAATAAATAAAACCCACCCCCCAAATCAAACCAAACCAAACTAAACCAAACCAAAAACCTTAAACCCTGAAAGATTTCATTTCTCTAGTTCTGTTCAAGCTGCAATGCATTGTCATGACACAGGTTTCATTTTATTCTGATGAAAATTTTTTGATACACACACACACACACACACACACACATACTAGTAATAAATACTTTACTATGTAGAGATCTTACACTAAAGTTGATTGGGAGTAGAGCAGGAACTGGTACAGAGACCTTCCTATTATAGATCTTGTATCAGATAATATATAATATTGATGAGCCTTCTAAAGTTCTGGACTGACTGTGGTACATTTTCTTATTGAAAGAAAATGGTGCATCCCATTTTCTTATTGAAGGTTGTTTTCAAAAGTCTAACTCATGCCCTTGAGTTTGACCATCATTTTATATATGCACATTTAATTTCATATTCCCAGACTCATTTACCCTGATGAGTTTCAAAGTCATTTTTCTAGCTTCTTATTGGGCACTTTTATCTAGGAGGGATAAAGGGTTCCTCATACTAAACTGTAGGTTATCAACTGAATTCTGTTTGAATGGATAACAGAAACAAAACACAGCAAAAAGAAATAACACACAATGGCAAGGATTGGCTAGTTCTAGAGCCCCTGTACCGATGGAGAGAGTAGAAAATGGTATAGTCACTACAGAAAGCAATAGTAACTTTTAAAAAGGGATTAAAAATTAAAAACAGGCCATGTGATTCCATTTTTTGGGTATGAATTATATATATCATATATCATATATATATTCATAAAGAAATTATTGTGTGTCTGTCTACGTAGCAACATTCACAATAGACAAAAGCAACCCAGTGTCCATTGATATGCAAATGTAGTCTTTAAATACAGTGTGTGTTTTTCAGTCCTAAAAAGAAAATTGTTATAACATGTGGACAACAAGGAGGAAGCTTGAGGACTTACTACTAGGCTCATCAAGCCAGTGACGTGAGAACAAATACTGTGTGCCCCACCTACTCACAGGATCTAGAGGACAGAACCTGGAATGGTGTCTGCACAGAGAAGGGGAATCAGGGAGTTATGTTTTAATGGGCATGGAATGTTTGCTCTGTAAGATGACAAGGTTTCTGGAGAGGAACACTGCTGATTGGCACAAGAGAACGTGGATGGTTTTAATGCCAGTGACTTATACACTAAAAATGGCTTTAGAAACCACTTTGCCACAATTAAATGGTGCATTGTGCTTTGGAGACTGTTTTTAGAAATCACAATTTTATTGTGGGCCTTAAATGATGACCATTAAAAACTCATTCTCAGGAATACCTATGATTTTGATATGCTTGGTGAACTGCAGATAAATGAATGGATGAGAATCAACTCCTTCCCTTCTTTCTGGATCTTTCCATCCATACAACCCTTGCAACAGCATTTCTTGCACACAGGGCATATTTTAGAGCCATTTCAAGTGTATGTGGATATCATCAGGGATATCTATGGTGGGGCAGGAGATTCTGGATTTGGGATAAGCTCACATTTAAGTCCAAACTGAACACGAAGCTTCTAGATAGAACTCAGCAGTCTAGATCCAAGGTATATCAGTAACAGATTATGTTTTTCCCAACCACTGGGCAGTGGCTGATAAGATATTATTTCATGGACTTTGTGTCTATAAGACTTGTGGCCATGCCGTTAAGTATAATGATAGTTCAGAAGTTGGAGAATGACTTTATCTTAGGTGACAAGGAGGAGAAGAGGGGCTGGCAGCAGAGTCAAGGACCATGTGATGTCAGCAAGCTTGTGACATGCTGTGGGTACAGGGGCTATTTTGCTAGTAAGTTATAGAAATTAAGACCATACTATCTTAGGCATAAAATGGAGACATCATCATATATAATTAGAAAGTCTGACCTCTGGCCTCAAGCTTCAAGCAGAAGTGGATTACTTCCGTTAGATGAACGACTTCTTATGTTGACTCATTCAGTATAGTAAATCTGGCTAAAGATGCTTTCCCAGTGGTCTGGTTTGCTTACAACTTCTGCTGAAGGAATGCTTTGCAGATTCTGATTTGGGGATTTGGGGTAGAATCCAAGAGTTCACGCCTCTGAAATGATCTTCAGGTGATGCTGATGATGAAGCCAAGGGTCATGTTTCACTGCATGTGGGGCTGGGCTGAGTATTCAGTGAAAGTTTCCCCTGTTCTGATGAATTCTGCATCTTCATTGCCCTCTCTTTTAACTAATATAGGGTATGAAGCATCTATTTGCCTTTGATAGACCTTGACTCCTGGCTATCAGTCATCTTTCCCAGGCAGGATGGCAATGGGAGGCAGCATTTCTACTAAAATCATTTTGTTCCTTTAGAACTGCAGGCATTTAAGGCATTGGACTGAAGAAATTTCCTGGCGTCAGGATCTGGAAGGTCTGATATCTGGCTTACACACAGCTTTCTATTGAACAAAGCGGGCAGAGATGACTCCACTTCCTGCTGGTCACTCATCGCTCTTCGGTCACACATTAAACAGCTTTGTCAGAGCATGGGTTACTCGGGTTGCTTGAGTGGGCTCTGGTGAAGCCATGTCATATCAGACGAACATAAGCTGCTGAGTCAGACCAAGTGAACCCTGGGATCCATTGAGTTCCAAGTTGATCTGGCAGCTGTGCATTATCAAAGTAGTACATAAGTAGATTTTGGGAGGGGTGGGGAATGATTTAAAAACCATTCTAAGCCTCAGTTTCCCTTGCATAGTCACAGGGAGGATCTACGGATGTTCACTAAGATAGGGGATGGGAAAGCTTGGCTCAGAGTTTCAAGACCTGGCAGAATTAGAGTTTAGGTTTGCCAGCACACAACTCACTTTAAGATGCCTTAGGGAGAAAAACATGGGTACCATGGAGAAGAGACGGTAGGAGAAAGGCAGAAAGGGAAGAAAACTTAGGGATCTCTGCTTATGGCAAGCCCTTTTCTGGGTGCCTTTGTTGTCTTATAGCATCCTTTCCAACCCATCTTCTCTATCCGTGTATCCAGTCAACTTTAGCATTCTCTCATTGCAGATAGGGAAATTGTGACTCAGACAAGAGATGTGCTTTGTCAAATCATCTTACGCTGGGGTTAAAAATATCATAAAAGCATAAATGTAGGTCTTTTACTCTAATTTTCTTGCCCTTCCCATTAGTAACAACCAAGTTAAAATCAATCACATTACTGCTTTGTGAAAAATACTTTGTTTAAATTCTTTCAATACAGATAAAGAAAACAAGTGTTTCCATCCAACATTGTTTCCCAATAATTTATTTTTTATTCACTTTATATCCTGGTCACAGCCTTCTCTTTCCTCCTAGTCCCAACCTTACGACCTCCCACCCCCCAGTTGCTCTCTTCCTTTCTTCTGAGAGAAGGAGATGACCTCCTGAGAACCATGCAACCCTGGGACAACTAGTTCCAGCTGACTAGGCACATATTTCCCATTGAGGTCCACCCATGCAGTCCAAGTAGGGGGAAGGGGATCCAATGGCAGGGAACAGAGATGGAGAGAGCCCTCACGTCACTTGTTAGGGTTCTCAATGAAAACCAAGTCTGCACACTTGCTACAAATGTGTAGAAGGCCTAGGTCCAGATCCAGCATGCTCCCTGGTTGGTGATTCAGTCTCTGAGAGCTCAAATGGGCCCATGTAGGTTGACTCTACAGGTCTTCTTGAGGTGTCCTTGACCCCTCCAGCTCAATCCTATCCTTCACTCTTCCACTAGACTTCCTGAGCTCTGCCTGATGTTTGGCTGTGGGTCTCTGTATCTACCTTCATCCAATGTTGAATGAAGCCTCTCAGGAGACAGTTACACTACCCTTCTGTCTGTAAGCACAGCAGATATCATTAATAGTACTTGCGTTATCTTTCTCACATGGGATATGTCTTAGTTTGGGGCACTCATAGGCTGTTACCCTAGTCTCTGCTCCACCTTTATCCCTGTACATCTTGTAGGCAAGATAAGTTTTGGATTGAAGGTTTTGTGGGTGGATTAATGTCCCCCTCCTTTCTTTGGAAGTCCTTCCTGGGTAAGAAGGTGGCCCAACATTTTAATAGACATTTTTGATTTTTCCTTTTTGACTTAAATTTGTGAGTTTCTTTTCTTACTAGAACCAATCCATTTTCCCATCTCTGCCCCTGTGTTGTGTGTCTTTCTTCTTCTCTCACACTTTCCTCCCTCCCTCACTGTTTTCTTTGTTTCTTTCCTTTTTCTATCTCTACCCAGCACAAGCTGCCTTGAGTTCCCTGTGGTTAGAATTCAGGTGGAGCACAAGTGACTCATCCAACTGACATTAATCTCAGAAGTTTATTTCATTCTCAAAAAATAATTCTTTTAGTAGTATAGCTAGAAAGAGGGACAACAATGTTAACATTCTTGTAAAAGGGGCATCTTAGGTGTTGACTACAAACTCGTGTATGTATGCATGCATGTATGTATGTATGTATGTATGTATGTACGTACGTATGTTTGTATGTATTTATCACCAATGAAAGAGGAGAATGACTAAGGCTTCAGGCAGGTTTTATATATGGTCTTTATACTATTTGTGCTAGAATATGAGTCACTGTTTTCTGGAGTTTTATCTGTAAGATCTGTAAGAAATCTTGCCTGGGATTGTCTTTGTTGAGCCTGATTCCTGACTTTCATTGCTTGACCTGAGAACAGAGGTTTTTCTATATGTATCTGTGGAATTGATAGTTGTAGAGTCCATTGTTTCCCCCTGGTGTCAGATAACCTGGATTTAGATGGTTCATTGATTAGAAATGACTAGGTTAGACTGTAATAACAAAGTTCTTCATGTACCACATCCTGCATGCCTTTGTCCTATAAATCTAATTGGGGTAACAAAAGAATGAAGGAAGAATGGATACACAGACACATATACAAAAGAGCTAGGGGTGGCTGGGCTGTGCTCTGGTAGAGCAGGATCTACTATGAAACAAATGGGAAACTCAGAGTGTATTTTGTACAACAGGAGAAGGAGGAGTTAGCCAGTTTCAAAAAGAGGTTTCTATAGGGGAGTAGTCTCAGGATGAAGTCATCCTGGAGAAGAAAGCTACAGTTGCTAGGTTTTACACACACTGTTTGATCATTAGAAAACACTCAGACTAGAGGAGTAGCTTACTCCTGTCCCTGAATAGCACCTGGAAGAAGGCATTGCCAGTTCCTGTGGATCTCAGACACTGCTGTCTTTGACATGGCTATGTGTACACCAACAATACACATCCACTCAGGACTTCACTCAGTCCTTAAACATTTACTCAGGGCCTCCTCAGCTCCTCATATTCATGATCATAATTTCTTTTTTTTTCCGGAGCTGAGGACTGAACCCAGGGCCTTGCACTTGCTAGGCAAGCGCTCTACCACTGAGCTAAATCCCCAACCCATGTTTATAATTTCTTAACATAAGTGAAAGTTTATCCTTTTTTGGACCAAATAAAGATCAAGAAAGCCTTTCTTCAGCATACTCCTTAGTGACTTAAACTTTAGGAGACTCTAATTTTGGATTCTATGATTGCCAGTATTGGGAAAGATATAGAGAAAAATGTTTCTATTGTAATCTGTATTACCAATGTGGCCTCTTGTTTTAGGAGGAGGTTAGGAAACAAAGTCCTCCCATATTGTTGGAAGAGAGCCAGAGGATTTTGCACACACACACACACACACACACACACACACACACACACACACACACACACACAGAGAGAGAGAGAGAGAGAGAGAGAGAGAGAGAGAGAGAGAGAGAGAGAGAGAGAGATCTAAAACTAGTCTAAGTGGCAACACTAAGGGCCAGATAGAATTTTGCCTTTTCTAGTCCTATGAGCAATACCAGGACTGTGAGGTACCCAGCCAGTTCACCTTCCTCTGAGGTAGACTGTCTTTGGAATACAATGATACAATATGTTATTATATAACTCAAAAAGTTAAAAAGTTAGCAATGAATTCCAGTGCTGTGTTTGAGATGCTTCTCTTTCTTATCTTCTCACCCATCAGGTGGTCCACATTGACTGTGTTCTTGTCAAAGTCAGCCCTCATTCCATTTCCTTGATTTTTTAAAAATCAATGTATGTGGCTTGAGTAAAACTATTACATTTTCATACATGTGTATAAAGCAATTTGTTACATTCACTCTTATTTCCTTCTGTAATCCCTCTTCCATTTCCCCCTTTCTTTTCCCAGATAATCCTTATGTCCCCATTTAATCTAGATTCTGTATATAAGCAACAATATGGGTTCTTTTCGTCTTTCTGGGTCTAGCACAACTGTTGCCTGGAAGTTCCTGAAGGAAGAAACTTGCACATCTCATCTTGGTGCCTTGAAAGCTCAGCCTAGTGACTTGCACAGACTGGATAGAAAGAGGACTAGAGGTCCTGACAAACAAGTCTTTAGTTTACAGGTGTAGTTTAAAGCCTTGGGAATAAGGGGGTGGGGGAATGGATTAAGAAGAAAAGAGTTTTGAGAAATGAGCATTTGCTAATTACCCCAGGAAGAATACTTAGAGGTAAAAGTAAGCGATGTCAAGCTTTTTTTTAAGCATACAAAGCAAAGATTGGTGTACATTAATGTTGAATATAATTTCAGAATACCTAGGACTATAGTGGAAATATGTTAATTATGCTTCTATTGTCTTAATACATAATTTAGCTGTGGAGAATATTTCACGCAAGTTAATGACAATAAATACATTTATGCAGGTATTTCTCAAGAGTCCATCTTGAGAACAACAATAAGAAAAAAAATCTCAGGGGCTGGACAGATGGCTCAGTGGTTAAGGGCACTTCTTGCTATTCCATATGACTAGAGTCTGGTTCCCAGCATCAAGGTGGTTTGCAATTACCTACAACTTCAGCTCCAGGAAGTCTGATACCCTCTTCCTATCTCTGAGTTCACCCGGACACATGTGAAATGCACTCATGCAGACATAGACACATGCATATAAATAATAAAAATAATAAAAAATCTTGAAGAAAAATCTCAACCCTTTAGTTGGTCACATGAACAGTTTTAGTTTGTGGAAGTTCATCAACTCATTATCTTTTGACATTCCAGTGTATATGCTGTTTTGAAATAAAAGTAAGGAAAACATGTTTTAAGTTGTTAGTTGTCATGTTTAATAGAAAGGACTGAAAGAGCTTGAAGGGGCTTGAGACCCCATATGAACAACAATGCCAAGCAACCAGAGCTTCCAGGGACTAAGCCACTACCTAAAGACTATACATGGACTGACCCTGGGCTCCAACCTCATAGGTAGCAATGAATATCCTAGTAAGAGCACCAGTGGAAGGGGAAGCCCTTGGTCCTACCTAGGCTGGACCCCCAGCGAACGGGATTGTTGGGGGAGGGTGGTAATGGGGGGAGGACAGGGAGGGAACACCCATACAGAAGGGGAGGGAGAGGGGCTAGGGGAATGTTTGCCTGGAAACCAGGAAAGGAAATAACATTTGAAATGTAAATAAGAAACACCAAATTTAATAAAGATGGAAAAAAATAATAGCTGATATTATTAAAAATAATTGTATGACTTTCTGTAAGTTAATTTTATTAAATTAATCTACATATTATGATATATATTCATATATATTTTCAAATTTTGGAAAAAGAGAATTGCAGATAAATGAAATAAATTTCTCCTTTCTAAACCAAATTAATTATGAGGAATATTGAAAGCTTTTAATGGCTCTGAAGAGTGCATCACCTTTGTTCTCTGCCCCAACTTAAATCAAATTATCAATGTATAAAATGGATGTTGTTATCTACCACAACATGTGTTGTAATTTCAACACAAAGAGGAGAAAAGTCAAACAAAATAAACTGCTTTTTGTCATACATTTATGCTAGTAAAAATTACAGAGGCCTCTCTGGAATAAGACAACTGAAGAAAATTGGAACAGTTAAAAAGAAAAAAGGACCTTGCAGAAAGAAAAGAAGGGCCAGATCTGATACGGGCTTGTTGAGAAAACTGGAATGAGGACAAATTGGCTGGGTCAAAAAAAGAAAAGCAGAAAAGAAATTGGCTATGAGGCGATTGCAGCATCTAATGTTGGTCGGTGTGATTTAGGGAGGGTTGGGAGGAAGGATCACAAGACAGCTCAAATCCTTAGAAGACCTGTGCTATGCTCTCTAGAAGGTCGAGATGAAAACAGCTTCCAAGTAACAAATGCAATTAAAATGGTCACCAATTGATTATACATCTGTGGTCTCAGTGGCTGAATTTTCAAAGAGATGCTAGATTATAAGGCACTAAGTGATACATATATATAAAATTTGGATGAGGAAACTGAGTCTCAGAGAGACTGAACAACTTGTTGAAGGCCACCTGTCTAAAAAGTAGGTGAGAACTAGAACTGTAAATCCAAAGACAGGGAACTAATGTCACTAATGACCACATGTAAACATGGATTTTATGGAGTATAACAATGAGTTAGAGTTATGTTTTCCTATTGGTCCAGACCAGTGCTGCAAAGCAATGGGAATCTAAAGGAAGAGATTTACAATGGGCAGTAACTTGTGTAGGTTTGTGACAGGTTAAAAAAAAACAGCTGTCAATCCACTGACACTTCATCATTCCATTCATAGAGACTATTTGGATGTATCCCTCCGCCCTGGAATCCAGGGCATTTGAAACTGATGCCAGAGAAAGGTCTTGGGACAAAGGGCCAGACACAGAAGCCAGGGCCCATTCATACAAGATTATGGCAGCTTGGGCTGGGTGAGTGAGTTAAAGATGAAGAGAGGCAAAGAGTCTCTGAGCATATTTCCAAGGTAGTTGATTGCATTTAAAGACCTAATGTATAGGCGAACGTGTGGCTTTAGTAGTGAGGAATTGGTATCTCTCCTATGACTGTGGTCTGTTTTGTGTGGTTGTTTAGGATGATCATGAAATAAGTTGATTTATATTAGGGTTGGCTGTCAGGTGGGCAAATAATTCTACCAGCCTAGATAACACCAAGTTGAAACTGCACACTTCCATTTCTTACCGAACAAAAAACTTGAGTTTTGAAAAGCATGAATGATTGCTTGAGAATGCTATGTTGGATTTTCCCCAAATATATGTATTTCAACTCGTTTTCAGACTGTAGATATCCCAAGGATATCAACCCCCAGCCCCCCATCTAATAATCCTCCAAAGGACTATGGTGCTTGCCTCAAAACCTTCACTCTTCCTCTCTCACAAATATTATTCTTTTGCAATGAGGCCATTTCTATACCTAAATTTGCTAGCCTGGCCCCACTAAACCATCATTTTAGATAGATGTACTTACCAAACTCTTTTCTTAGGAAGTATTCCCACTGTTTTGTTGCTGCTGTTGTTTGTTTATTTGCTTGCTTGTTTGTTTTTATTTCATGGGTACGTCTGTATGATCTCTTCAATTGGTTCTTTTTTATTTGAATATTTTTAATTTTTAATTATGTGTCTTTGTGTGGACATGTGCTTATGAGTGCAGATGCCCACAATAGCCAAAGGTGTCAGGTCTTTCTGGTGCTGCAGTTACAAGTGGTTGTGAGTCATCTAAATGTGATTTGGGGAAAGAAACTGGGGTCTTCAAGAGCAATGAGGCATTTATTGAGCCATCTCTTCTGCCCCTAAAATTTTGTTGTTGTTGTTGTTGTTGTTGTTATAGGCAGTCAAGATGGTAAGAAGACTAGAAAAGGATGCTTCTCACCCTCTGCCCAACATGCCATGTGTGACATCTGTGGCTATTTTTCTGAACTCATTGCCCTTAACAATATAACTAGAAAATGCCTCATCAGAAATGCACTGAAATACACCCTATATGTCAGTCAGGAGGAAGGTAGCAAGTGACAATATATGGAGAGAAAGTAGCATCTTTTTACAAAGGGTTAGGATCAAAGGGTTTGAGAACAGACCAAGTATATCATAATCCTAGCATGATTCAACACTGAGACATGTGTTTTTAACTATAACAATTTAATTTAACAATGTTCCTCTCATCTGTACATTTGCAATATAATTCATGTTTACCCTCATAGTCTTAACTTCAATGTTTCATCAGCTTATAGGCTTCTCTGCCTGCCTTCCTGCCTGAGGAAGCCAACCTTGTCCCTGGACAATTATTCTGTTATTTATCATTTATTTCTTTCTATCAGAAGAACCGTTTGCAAATCGCCTCATTTGCACTACTTACTCATGTGCTCTTCTTTGATTCAACTTCTCTCTTATCCCAAGCTTAGACTATGCCTTTAGTTAGTGAAATGTCTATGTAAGGCCAAAATCATCAGTCAGTCTGGGGAGAAAACGCAATCTAATTGATCGTTTGCTGTCCTCTGATACTGTTCAACAGAAATCTATTGCAAGTTATTGATGCTATTTTAAATTTGCCTGCCACAGTACCAAAAAGTTAAAAGAAAGAAGTTAATTTTAGAATTGCTCTACTTCATTAAATAATTTATAGGATAAAAGAGAATCATAATTTATCTAAATGAATCTAATGTCTAGGCTCATCGCCCATATACAGGATGTAAAACACTTCCATTATGTTCTCGGATTATACATTAGACCAGATGGTCTTCACAGCACTTCCCAATTCTTTTTCCATCTATTGACTCCCTGACCACTGGTGCTTCTTGAATTTTGGTTCCTTTTGTTTTAATTTTTTTCATCTTTTTTTTTTCTCAGCCTTTCTCCATTAGACTTTCCAATTTTAATCTTCAAAAACAGAAGCAGATGGAACTCATTAGCAGTGGGGTATTCTTCTGACTAAGAAAGGATGGCATGGAGCTGAACAAGATTACAAAGCTGGCCTTCTGAGCTATCAACTGTTGATATCATTATCTGAATTCTGGTTCATAATGTGCAATGGGCACAAGTGAAGCATGCACGTGTGGAGAAAAGACCGGAAGGAAGTAGAAGGCACTTCTAAAGGATCGGTATGGATAGCCATTGAGTAATGGGAGCCATCGTATCAACCACACCACCATATTGGTGTTACAGGACCTCTTTGGTTTCTCTGATCCTCGCAGTCTTCCTTCAAAGAATAGACATACAAATAGTGTCCTGTTATGTGTTGAATTATGCTCCCCAAAGATGTGTGGAAGCTCTGATACCCAGTCCTTATGTCTTCACTTGGAAATAGGATTTTTGCAATAGAGCCAAGTTAAGATGAAGTTATTAGTGTGGGGATCTAATCTGTCATTGTACTTATAAAAATAAAGTCCCTCGTGGTAATAATATTGGCCAAAGGAGAAAGGTTTCATGGTGATTGAAGCAGAGTTTAGGATGAAGAAGGCACAGTCCCATGAATGCCAAAGATCAACAGGCACCACTGAGAGCTAGTGACTGATGAGGAAAAATACTATAGACAGACAGAGGAATTCTTCTAATCTCTTCATCTGAAACTTTTAACTTCCAGAACTGAAACAATAGATTTACATGGTTTAAGGCCACCTAGTTCACAATACCTTATTCCAGAAGCCCTAGGAAACAATTGCAGAGTCCACCTTGTCCTGTAAAGTTTAGCTACAAATGACTGAGAACAAAGACTTTTGGGCCTAAAAATGGTTGTTCTGAGATCACACTGACCTCACTTCATGTTGGGGAGATGTTTTCAAGCAGGGATGAACCATATAGCTGTGGGAACATCACAGCTGCCTCAGGGCTTTGGCATTAGAGGGCTTAGATTTTCCAAGGGAATAAAATGCCAGCATCACTTGTCTTCCTGTCAGCCTCCCCTCGTCCCCCCAGCTTTTGGTCAGATACTGCATCTGCCTTCCATTGCCTGAGCTCAGAGCAGAGCAGGTCTGCAGGGCCTGGGATTTTCCTTTTACTGCAGGAGATGCCCAAGCTCTGTTCTGGCCTTGCTCCCATGTAACTCAGACTCTGGAAACATTACAGGAATGCAGAGGCCTAAATACAATTGCCCATACCTTGTGATTCCAGTACTGTCTCCTCCAGCCAGACTCTCTTCTTATGCAGAGAATGTCTGGGCATTGCTAGAGGCAGTCGTAGTGTTTTCTGCATCCTGACAAAGACCAATGAAGTCTGGCACTATGGGAAGTCTCACATCTCTAAGCAGTTTGGAAGGCTAGATACCTGGAAATGCTTCCAGAATATGCCACTGGAGACTTCCCTACATTCTCCCTGTTGTCTCTCACACCCTAATGCTCATTGCCCTCTTTTCTTTTACTAGAGAGGGCTCAATTAATCTCTGCTTATTGGAATGGTTCATAACTTTGAGAATTTTACAGCACTGGTTAAAACACATGAGCAGAGGACTTGAGACAGCTGACCTGAATTTGGAGAATTCATATTTAACACTTGCCATGTGTCCTTGTGCAAGTTGTTTCACATGTCTGTGATGGAATATTACCATCATTTTCATCTCATAAAGTAAGTAGTGTTGTTGGAAGAATCATGTAATAGTATGGATCTGAAGTTATTTACCCACATAAGAGTTTAGAAAGAGAAAATTCATTCACTAATTTATTCATCCAACTATAACTATTTAAGGACTATTTGGGCCTGACTGTTAGAGGTCAGGCTTACACAATGAATAATATATTTGAAGTATCTATGCTCATAGATTTTTGCATTATATAGTTCAGAAAATGGTCAAAAAATGGAAAAAAATACATGTACATAATTATAAATACATAGCTCTAAGCTATCACAATTGCTAAGAAGGAAGCCAATATAATGATGAGCTGGAGAATAAGTAGAAGAAAAGTTTAGATTGGCCTGTGGGTAGAGTTGTTGTTATCAAAGTCGGATTCTAATTCTTCAGCCTTGGAGGGGAGATCTAGCAGGAAGAATTTTATTTTATTGTTTTTTTGCTGTACCTTCCACTCTGAATTTCCAGTACTCCTGTTTATTTTACTGCGTCACAGTTCTACTCATTTGGATCCCAGTATGCATGTCTTTGCAAGGATGCTGAGAACTCCCTCGACAAGCACTGAGTGTTGTTGAATTAAAGGAGATTTTAAGTCAATTTAAGCAAAACGTTCAGAAAACTAGTTTTTATTGATAAAGAAAACTGGATTCTAAATGCTTAAGTTTTCTTTTAGATATTAAGAGCAATGTATACATTCTGAATCTTGGGTTTCGAAAACCAGGGCAGAAATGATTTAGCATTTTTTTGTGATAAAATTTCAAGAGCCAAAGGAGTAGCAAGTTCCCTACCACCTAAAGAGAGAGAAAAGGAAGAGGAGATACTGAAGGTAAATGGGACAGATATGGTTCCCTCTGGCAAATAGAGCAAACCTTGGGATCCATGGCTTAGGAAACACTGTTGAGCAAGCTTCCTTAGTTGTCTCCCTCCTAATTGGTAGGATGAGTTTCTCACAGGCGTTCTTCTTATCTACGTAGTCCATGAAACTGACAAATAGAACTTTTAGTTACACAGAGAGGCTTATTCTAAGCTAGTGATGAGATGATTCTGACCTTCCATGTGGCAACTGGTAGCAATCAACACATACAATCCCTCTGTTTGCCCCCATTTGTTCTCAGTTGACTCAAGTGAGATGAAGGGAAAGCCTTTTCATTCAAGGTCATGGGGAGAGTTTTATCTGTTCTCCTGGGATGGAGGAACCAGCTTTTGTGTTATTTACCGCCTACCTCGAACCATGAGGGAGGCCAGCTCTGGAAAGAAGCCAGCAGTGTGGTTTTCGGAGTGAAACAACAGAAAGGCCTCACTCTACTTGACATTGCTAAGCCCTTGAATCAGCCAGGCCCAATGCCAGACTCTGTATTTTGTGATTTAATATTGGTCTTCATTGCTTAGTCCATGCGAGCCAGGGTTTATGCTCTTACAGCCCGAAGAAAACAAGATAATATAATAGAGAAGCAAGTTATCTACTTTTGGAGGAATGACGAAATAAACTTCCTCACTCTTACCAGGAGATACTAAAAAAATGTCAATGCTATTAGTGTTATCAGAGATTTTAGGGTCAAATTTGGGCTCTACTCTCTCTATCAACTGAGGCTCAGCCACCGGTCCTTATTATAGCAATGAAAGAGACAAGTTATAATGAAAAGCAGAGAAAGATGAAGCGAGCCCCAAGTTTGTCTTCAAGGTCCTAAGGTTTAGGTAAAAAGAGGGCAACCAAGGCAAGACGTGATTTCTGCTGCCATTTCTCCATCATTATCTAAGATCTAGTCTCTCCTGAAAGATCATCTGACAAACTGTCAGAACTTTGTGAAATCTCTTCTAGGAGACAAGTTCTTCCTCTGACTGGCACTAGGTTTAACCTATTCCTTCTCCCAGCATGAGATTCCAAGGGAAAGATCAATATTTTGGGCCTATTGTTTTAAAAGTCTGATAGTCAAAAGGGGAAAAGGAAACATGAGTCTCTATTTATAATATGATCATTCCTGCCTATTGTTGCAAAAATATAGAATAATAAGAAAAGTAGGGTTGTCTTTTATCCCCCTGGGTCCAGCACCTCAATTCTCCAAGATATCTACTAGATATCTTGGTGGAAACACATCCCAACTCCATGGCAGTGGCCCAGTGTCTCCAGCTGCTGCACACTTTCCTATACTCAAACCCTCACATAAAAGAACATACAACACAATAACCTTTGACCCAATTGGTAAGATATAATTGCCCACCTGAACATACAAAGCCCAGTACCACCCATCCCTTAAGAACATTAATAACAATCTGTAAATACACAGAGAGTAATCTTATTGTCACCTGCCATATTGTCCTGCCACAGTTTCTCTCCCTCTCCCTCCTGTCTCTTCCTCCTTTCCATTCCAGTCTCCTCCTCTTCCTTCAAACTTTTCTGCTGCCCATCCTTCCTTCTTCTCCAATGACAGGTCTCCTATCCTGTATCTACCCCTCACCTGTATTTTACAAATTCAATGGGGAGAAGGTTATGGTGAAGTCACCTGAGTCCTGAGCACATGACTAGGCAGCTGTCCTTGGGGCAGTGGAATTAGCATCAAAATACAGATAACTCCAGGGCAAACCACAACACCTGCCAGAATGGTAAGGTCAGAAGAGTCCCAAGCCAAGAAGGAGACGCCTCAACAGAAGAGACATGGACACACAGCACAAGGTAACTGGGCAGCAAGAAATCCTAACCTGTTCTATTAGTATGCTTTATAAAAGATTCGGGATCTCTTGAAGAGATGGTATGTAATAAAGCTGACTTGTGACTTCATCAAGGGGCCCCTCAGTTTGAAGTCTGTAGTGACTTAGTGGTAAAGAGCTGTAAAGTGGACTATTCAGGTTGAAGCTGAATGGGACTCATTACCATGTCCCAAAGAAGAAATTTTTCCACTGAGATCCAGAGAGAAGGACAATTAATTCATCAAGGGCAGACCGTGTATTGCACAAGACATTTAATAGTAAATATAGTAAGATTAGAATTTTACCAGTTGATGAGATGAGTATCTGAACTTAAAGTTATTGGGCACTAAGCAAAAAATTACGTGGAGGAAGAATGAGAATTCTCTCCATGCTCCCTCTCCACATTGGAAGGGAAGATTGTGTGTGAGAGCCATTGAGAGGCAAGAGGTAAAATCTTTAAACATCTGAAACAGAAGCAATTAGTCATTCACCAAAATGAAGCTGAGTTAATTAATGAGAGATAGAGTAAGATGGTCATAGTAGAGGGCATCCTCCACTCTTAACATTTCTGCTCGATTCCTGTATCTGTGCCCTTTGTCAGGAGACATTATAGTTTCTTTCTGATGACATAAATTCAAGGGCAGAATCTACTTGCTTACTTCTGGGATCTGGGATTGGCCACATGATTTCCTTCACTGACTATTAGGAGGCTGAAAGCAGGAGTCTATAATCTAAGTGCAGGTCTCACAATGCCTTGTGATTTCATTGGCTTGCACTTCTATGTAAGCCATCATGTCAAGAACATGTCCAAGCTTAAAAACAGTGTGTAAAAGAGCTGAATCACTAGTCATTCCCATGAGATCATCGTAGATCAGCTGACAGTAACACATCTCTAGTGCACTGGATTTCTATTCTGTCTGCATCATATTGTCCACATTTCAGCAGCTCAACGCAGACTTATTATTTATAGATGTTGTGGTAGTTTAGTTGACTAGGAACCGACTCATGTGTTTGAATGCTTTGTCTAGGAAGTTACAGTATTAGGAGTTACTACCTTGTTGTAGTGGGTGTGGTCTTGTTGAACAAAGTGTGTCATGGTGGGGGCAGTTTTATGGGTCTCCTATGCTCAAGCTATGCTCAATGTAGCACACAGTCTCCTTCTGCTGCCTTTGGACCAAGATGTAGAACTCTTGGCTCCTCTAGCACCACGCCTGCTTCCCTGCCGCACCAGTTAAATGTTTTCCTTTATAAGAGTTGCCATGGTCATGATGTAGTTTCACAGCAATGGAAACCCTAACTAAGATAGACATAGAGATCAGAAGTCTAAAATAATTCAGAAGAGTTACACTCCTTCTGGAAGCTATGAAGAAGAATTTGTTTCTCTGTTGTTTCCAGCTTTTAGAAGCCCCATTACATTATTTGGTCCTTGAGGTCTTTTTATCTCTGTATTTAAAATAAACATCATAACCTCTTTATTTCCCATATAATCTTTGACAATATTTTTTAAGATGCTAACCGCAATAATCAAAGATTATCGTCATCTTGAGAGATCCTTCAATGTATCGTGCCTGCAAAGTTCACCATGCACGGGGATATATGTACAGACTCCAGGGAGTAAGGCATGGATATCCTTGGAGCTGTTTTTTCTGTCTTTGCTTATCAATGTATGGACTATCCATACCCAAATCAGTGAATACATATGTATGAGCATCCTGAAAGCTAACACAATTTATATGGGTTTGGGGGACTCTTTGTGGTGTAGAAACAGTGCTTCAGACAACAAAACAAAAAGGGAAACTATGAAAAAAGCAGTGTATTCATTACATGAAGCAGACATTAAGCAAAAGAAGCCTGGCTTTCGTGAAGCTCACTGAAATACAAATGAGGATGCACGCAAGCTGCAGTGCTGATTATGCTTCAGAAAATCTGGGAATAACCTAAATATTTATAAAAATGTGGAAAGAAAAATAGACTTACATGATGAAATGCTGTGTGAATGCTTAGAACCACACAAATCAAAACAAAAAGAAATGTTGAGTGAAAAAAAAGAAATGACAAAATATTATATTCGGTCTGACATATTCAGCTACATAAGGAAACAACTCTACATATTTCCTATGTAGGTGGGGAAAATGTAAACATCTGGACTGAGTTATGTTTGTGTGAGAGAGAAAAAGACAGAATAGAGATTATGCCACATTCTATAGTAGTTGATTTGATTAAGCTTTGAAATGAGATACAATTAATAGATGTTAGCCTTATCATTATATCATTCTCTGCTCTTTGAGAGAAATTTCAAAATATACTCCCTCAACACCAAGAGGCGTTTGTCTGTTTTAGTGACAAAATTTCAGTTATAGTTTCATGTCTCATGTATAAAAAAGAAAAAAATTCATAGTGGTTTGAATCCTATAGTTGAACATTAGAGCTTTAGTTATTATAAAAAACGGGATATGTCTAAACGCTTGAAAACAATACTATTGACACATACTTTTGAAGGTTAATGCTGCATAGCAGTTAAATTCACATTCTTAACATATCATGCCATGGGAAATATTAATCATAATTTAGAATAAAACAGATTTACAAAATCACACATATCCTTTATATATTACACATATAATTTGCATATACTACATATCCACACTTATTTTGTACACACGCGTGTAAAATTGCTCTGCCTTTTGGCTGCTGGTATTATAAGTAGCATGAGTCTTTTGTACGACATGCATGTATTACTTTAATCTTACTTTTTTTTTTTAAATCAAAGGAGGCTGTTTTATTTAAACCAATAGAAAAAGATACGAGTTTAAAATGTCATTGGTTTTTTTGTGAAACAAAGTGGCAAGTTGTAACTTGACAGGACATTAGATATTGCCACATTATAATACTATTTTATAGAGTACCTTTTCCCATTTGTATGTATGTGTGCTTGTGTGTGCGTATATCCATGCGCACACATATCTATATACGTATGCAGGTGGACTTGCAGGCCAGCAGAGGACGTTGAATTCCCTGGAGTTGAGTTCCTGCAGTTGTGTTGTGCGCCATCTGACATGGTGCTGAGAACTATCTACAGGGGCAGCATGTGCTCTTAACAGCCAAGGCATCTTTCCAGCTCCACGATTATAATTTTATTTAGTAATCGTCTGCTTGTTCTTTTCACTGAAGGGCACAGTAGCTATAAATACCGAGTGGAGACACATAAATAGGTTAGGTAGTCTGACTAAAACCAATGTGCCGTGTACAGTCCACACTGATGCAGAGCACCACTGGGTCTGGACCAAATGAAGACATTTTATTCCCTGGCAATCTGTTCTTCTCAGGCCCGGGGGTCACTGCTTTCACTAAGCATTGCCATCCATATCACTTGGGTCAGGGCTGCATTTGGCTCCAGAATGTACTTCCTGGCTCAGAATCTTCCTGCTTCTGGCTTTGCAATAGGCTTTCATTTCCCCTCTAAGGAGAATTTCCTCCCGTGGCTCACGCCCAACTCCATGCAACACTTTTGACATTGAAATAAAGAATTTTATAATCCTCAGTGGACAACTCTTACTTTCCTAATGCTAGGGGAACAGTTTGCAACAGAAACTTATCACTTGCCCAAAGTCTTTTAAAATATTTATTTTATTATTTGAAATAGTGTGTGTGTGTGTGTGTGTGTGTGTGTGTGTGTGTGTATGTGTGTGCGCATGCGCGCATGTACGCATGCCCATGAGTGCCAGTGCTCCTGGAGGTCAGAGGCATCAGGTACTCTAAAGCTAGAGTTCTAGGCAGTTCTAGGGCACCTGATATGGGTAATGGGAACAGAGCACAAGTCCTCTGAATAAGCAGTGTGTAGCCTCCTCTCCAACCACCCAACCCTCCTTCTATACAACACTTTATGGCTCAGGGCTCAGAAATTAGTAATTTGGAGCTTCTTTGAGGCATGGGCCTAGAATACCATCAGCTTTTAGGCAATATCTCAAATGAGGGTTAATCTGGACATAGCTCCTTTTCAAACCTCAGGCGCTAGTTAGAACAAAGCAGAGAGTAGGTTTCTCTGTTCAAGAAGATGGCGAATACTGAATAGTTTGGGGTTTGCCTCCATTAATAATGGCATATGTGGATTGAAAATCTCAGAAAATAATATCGTTTTAATAAGTCAGCAGAAAGAGGTGTGGGGGTGGGGCTGCATCTCTCACCACAATGTCACTTGGATATTATTTAACGGTAATGGTCTGAATCCCTGAGAATATTTGCCTGTTTCAAGTTTATCGGTAAGACTCCTTAACAAATATAATTTTCCCTTGGAGAACTAAGTTTCCCTGTCTTATTAGAACATAGAGAACTTCTGGAACAAAACGAAGCTCCGTTCCTTTTCAGCATCTCTTGCTGTCACAGCTTGTGCTAGAAATTAGATTTTGTGCCCAGGAAGAGTGGAAATGGACACCTGTTTTGTGTCCAGAGTCTGTTTCCCAGCCAAGAATCTCTATGGAAGCATGCCAGACTGTTAATTTAAATGGTCTCCTTGGATAGAGCAGCAGTGCATGCCCTGGACCCTGGGCAATTCCCAAAAGAGGACTTATTTACTACGTGCCTTGCTTTGTTTGCTACACTTATCTTTTCAGAGATGCTTATGCTTCCCATAAATATTTAGATAATGTCTTTGGTGGAAGCATAAATTTCTTTTATGACAAACAGACCCTATATTTACTCTCTCCCAGTAGGCAAAACTGCCGAGCAAAAGTGAATGACATTTTGCCATTGACACAAGTGTACCTGCTAGAAATAGCAACTACAAAATTGTCAGTCAGCGAACGGGAACTGAGTGGAGAATGATCCTTCTTTCTTTGGTGGAAACCTTCATAACAATAACTAGGGCTTATACATAAGTAAAAAGCCAATAAAATAGAATGAGACTCACCAGGGGACCCAGTACAAATGCAAAGCAACAACCCTGCAATAAAAAAATTTACAAGGACCTGGTCTTTCAAAGGATGCAAAGATGTCACTATCATCCAGACTCAAATGTGCTGGGGTTCTTCTGCGGACCAGCACTTGGCTAGGAGGGTTAGGAGTATAGCTTTGAATGGTATGAAGACAAATGTACATCTGGAATGAAACTTCCTTCAAAGATATAGTACAAGAGTTTTTTCTCAGTGTGTGGTCCAGAAAACCTCTACAGCATTCTCAGTCGGCATCTCTGTCTGGTGTCTATTAGTAAGAACAGAGATAATTTCTAAAAACAAATGTTCGCTCACTACTTTTACCATCACCCAGCATCCCACATTTTCATTTCATCCCTTTAATATGTCCATTTTTCAGGTTTATGATATGAAAAGTCCCTAACCCTTTAGTCTATTCAGCATGGTAGTCTTTTGAAGAATCAATTCCACTTTTGCTTTGCAAATAGCATTCCAGTAAATGAAATGATTTCTTGTGCAATGGACAGAAGTCTTCTCCCTTTGAGTATGGGCTGTGGTAATCAACTGCATTCCAGAGAACATTGTATGGGAAAGGAGAAAACATTAACTTTATATTGGAGAAACCTAGCAAATCCTACATGATGAGATGATCTGGTTGGTTTAGCATCATAGGGATATCAGCTTGTTTGTGAGTACCCTAAAATGATGTGCTAAAATGTCACTTTATCTGTTGGAATCTTCTATAACAGCAGTTCTCAACCTGTATGGGTCTTGACCCATTTGGAGTGGAATGACCCTTCAACAGGAGTCACCTAAGACTACCAGAAAACACAGAGAGTTACATTACAATTCATAACAGTAGGAAAATTACAGTCATAAAGTAGAAATGAAAATATTTTTATGGTTGGGGACATCACGACATCAGGAACTGTATTAAAGGGTTGCAGTATTAGGAGGGTTGGGAAAGTAATTCTCTATGAAATCATAGCCCAGTGTAAATTTGAAAAAAATCAGAAAATGATAAACTCAACTTTAAAACACTATCTGTGATACATGACAGCTCTACTCAAATTATTGAAGTCACTCCCAAAAAGGACAGTGAGGAAAAATTGTCACATCTCAGAGATGCCTACAAAGACATACCAATCAAACGTAATACAGTATCTCAAATGATACTTTATTTTTATTAGTGAGAAAAATAAATTAATTAATAATACCTATATAAGCTGTGGAGGTTAGGACCGAGGTTTAAGATGGTTTTGTTGTTGTGTTCTCACTCCCCTGCCCTCCCTTCTTTTCCTCTCCCTTCCTCTCCCCCTGCTTCTTCTCTACATAAGAGAATTACAACTGAAGCTCTGGCTTGGACCAAGCATCATGTAAGACACAAAGCCCTTTGTTGTCCTCTCAAGGAATGTGATGATACTTAACTAAGCTTGTCCCAGAAAAATTCTTAGTTCCCATGTGGTATTGGCTTGCGAAAATATTACTTCAAAAGACCCTAGCAATGTAAATAATGGAAAGCAATAAAATGATAAATATGATTTTACTTGTGCATCTGCAAAAAAAAATAAGAATTACTCTAATAACTCAGCACAGCCTTTATGAAAAACATTTCTTCTCCCAGTTTTCATAACAGGTAGCTCTTTTTTATCCTCTAAAGCTCAGTCTTTCTGCCTACCAGCTCTTTCTGTAGACGTTGTACATGCAAGAATTTCCTGCCTTTGTCTTATCTTTCTTTCACTACTTTTTTCCTAATTCTACATTTTCCCCACCTGTTATTTAGATTTGACCAAGACAATTCCATAGTTCCTCACGAAACAAAGACAGGAAAAAGACACCACACTGAACATTCAAAGAGAACCTGGTCAGGAACAAGGAGAGAGTGGGGTCAGGGAAGGCAGAGAACTTCATGAAAGCTGAGGGTCACACTCTCCACACATATAGAGAACTGTCTCCAATATACAAACCAGCATCTCTATGCCATAGCACATGGAGATGGGATCTGAATCCATCCAAATAAGATGATTCTGATTGGTTCAAGTCGAGTCCACAGCACGTAAATGTTAAACCCCTTGCTCTGTAAACACAGAATCCTGCCCTGTTTTCTGTATTTGGTGAGTAACTGAGAATAAGACTGTCTGATCTTCCTCTGTAAAGTAGTAAGTTTAGACAATGTCCTCCTTAACCATGGCGCAGTGATATGAGGATCACTATGCTTTGTGCCTTATAAGAAATAACTCTTGAAGGGAGAGAGGGTGAGGGCAGAGTATCAGTGTGGACAGAGTGCCAGTTTGGTCAGAATAACCCTGCACAATCACAAGAGAATGGGTAAAGCTCCTTGGCTTTAGTTCCTTTTCCGTTTAGTCAGGGAAGAAGATTTAATTCTTCTGTGAGTTTTTGTTGGCTCTCTGCCATGTGACTTTGCAACGCTGTCCATCTAGAAGCGGAGTTGTGACTTGTTTTGACAAACAGAATGTGGTGCCCTGACACTGAGAATGTTCTGACTCTAGACCTCAAGAGATTTCATGCAATTCTGTTTTCATTCTTTGAACTTCAACTCTACCATGAGAACAAGCCCAGGATAGGCCGCTAAAGGCGAAAAGACACTTGGCCTAGTCACCCCAGTCAGCCTATACAAGACATTAGTCACCAAGCTCAGAACAGACAGGCTATCTAATTTGGCTCCTCTGGCTGTGACAGTTTTTACATTCTCTTTTTTGGGGAGGAGGAGGTAAGCTCAACAATTTTGAGGAAAGTTGGTCAGTTATTTTGGATAATGTTTTAGAGTTGAGTTAGGTAATCCTGATTTTTTTTTTTCAGAATTAAACTGGGTTATAAGTTTATGGGGTAAAGGCCAAGAATCAAAAATGACATTTTAGCATAGTTTACCAACATGATTGATCTCTGATAAAGCTAGCCTGATCTTTCCCGATGAGATCAGAAGAACCAAACAACTGATTTACCAAAAGTTGCTGCTCTAAGCAGTGAGGAACCAAATAAACCACTTCCTAACAACTAAGCTTAGGGGAAACACAGCTTCCCAGTCTAAAGCTTAGTCAGCCAAAGTCTCATAGCCCTCATGCTTAGAGCAGAGGACGCATTTTCCAAGCCTGCTTCTGACCAAGAAGGGAACGCAAAGCATCTAGCATATGGTCTTAATGGTCTGCTAAGTGTTTCTGCATACCACCCTATACTACCTACTATGCTGGCTGTTAACTTCCTTTGCCACTGTTATACTATCTGGTAACAACGTCTTTATTATTCAGTCCAGGAGCCTGTTTGTCTTGTCCTGTAATTAACATGTAATTTAATGTTAATATTTTTTTCACATTTAACTAATACTAACCTATCATGGCTCTTTTTTAAAGTTCGCTTGCTTGCGTTCTTTCTTTCTTTCTTTCTTTCTTTCTTTCTTTCTTTCTTTCTCTCTCTCTCTCTCTCTCTTTCTTTCCTTCTTTCTTTCTTTCCTCCTTATATGCATTGGTGGTTTGCCTGCATGTATGTCTATATGAGAATGTCAGAACTTGGAGTTATAGACACTTGTGAGCTGCTATGTGGGTGCTGGGAATTGAATCCAGGTCCTCAGAAAGAAGCAGTCCCTGCTCTTCACTGCCGCGCCATCTCTCCAGTCCCGTCCTATCATGGCTCTTAATGGTCATTGAAGAAAGAACTCAAGACACATCTGTTTCAGCTCCCTCACCCTTCCTTTTGACAGCCATTAACTAGACAGTAGAAAAGCACCACTCGTTTCTTCATTGTTTTTTTTTCTTTTTTTCGGAGCTGGGGACCGAACCCAGGGCCTTGCGCTTGCTAGGCAAGCGCTCTACCACTGAGCTAAATCCCCAACCCCCGTTTCTTCATTTTTGACCACGAACACCAAACCACCACATGTTTGGTGTTCTGCTCTGTCAGGACTTGTTTTTCCAGGAAAAACAAGGTAGCATGCAGTTATGTGACAAATTAGCTTTGATAGGATGTCTTGCACTACAGAGGCTCCCATGGCTTCTGTGAAACAAAAGTCATTTGTTTCTGCTGAGCATGGATATAATTCACTAGACTGGTTATCTCTTTTGGGTTGCCTTGACTTCCATAAGGACTTTCTACTGGTGATGGAAGGCAAGATAGCTGTCGAGAGTCAGAGTCTCCAGTGTGCTTTGCTGAGTGGAGTTTTCAGAGGACTATCAGGCACAGTTACTAGAAGACAGCTGGGCGGCAGGCAAGGGCACCCACCCTTAGAGATGATGCTTCCAGACTTATTTCGTGTTACAGTCATCTGGGGGACTATTAGGAAACACTTGCACAACAGTGATTTTCATCGTTAGAGGCAACCTGTGCACCAGTATTATTTTAAACCAAGCAGTTCTAACACACAGCCAAAGCAGAGACTTACTTGTAAATTGGGACTATTAACTAATTATGCCTTAACCCTGGTGGACCTGGTCATATTATAGGTTACTCGAGAAGAGTAGTTTCCCATTCTGAGGGAACCCACAGGTGAGTGTGGTTAACAAGTTGCCGGGAGTGTGGACTCAGGTAGGAAGGCAGCAAGGTTAATTGTCCCTAATCTGACGTGCATTAGCAACCACCTTCAGTGAACACAAACTGCCTGCCTCCATGGCAACTTTTCAAGTTCAATTTTGAAGAACTTTTGTCCCGGAAGCTGAAGGACACACAATGACACCCTCAATTACAGACTCAAAAGAGCAGATCAGCTTCGGTGCTCAGAGGCTGCACACACCCCCACCCCTTGCCCACTTTAAATGGTCAGAGTTTCCGGAAGGGAGGACCATTCTGCCTGTGGGGCTCCAGCCTGGCCATTGGACGGGGCGGAGCGTCTTGGGTCTGCCGCTGCGAAGTGGTGGAGTGTTGTTTTCTCTCAGCTGGTTGGAGGCTGGATTCTCCTCATTCCTAAGAGGGAAAGTTCTGGCCAATCACAAGAAGCCAACTGGAGACTGCGAAAGTGAGGATGAGATGGCAAAAAAAAAAAAAAAAAAAAAAAATCTGCTCTTGTTGCCGCAGGAGACACACCTCTCTCGGAGCTCGGAGATGCCCCAGAAACTTGTCTAGCTGGAGCTGGCAGCAGTGACAATCTCGGGATGCTTGGCGAGGGAGGCTGTTTAGCTGCGGCTGCTTGGGGCTTGGCACTCATAATTCTGTTTTCCTGACTGAAGTTGAACTCTGGTCCTCGAATGGTCCCAGGGGTTCTATTAGAATTTTTATGTGAGGAGCAATGAAGTGAAGGGCTAAGGAAAGGCAAAGGGGAAAGGAATGGGTCGGAAACTCCATTCTGTGATTCTTGCCAGCAGTCTTCCCTGAATCTGTTTCCTAACCTGTAAAATGGGCGCTTAAATGCCTTCTGAGACTCTTACTGGCTCTAAATTGGAGATTATGGTGGAGAAGCAGGCTAGGGCCACTAGTCTGTTTGCCTTAAAATCAAGTGGTATTGTTGGGGCAGCATTGAACCTTCCACATTTTATGAGCAAAAGACTTTCATCTGCTCCCTCCCCCCACCCCCAAGAACCTTGGCTCTGATTTCAGTAACAGAATGTTTGGGAGGACCCCCACTGCTACAGAGGGCTTTAGTTTCCATACGACGGAAGGGTGGGCTTCTGTACTGCAGATTAGAAGTGTCCCCAGCTCCCTTCAGCTTGTTCTGTCTTGTTTTGTTGGGTTTTGTGTTTCTGATCTTCTCCCGCCCTCTTCTCTCCCTTCCCCTCCCCTCCCCTTCCTCCTCTCCTCCCCTCCTTCCTCTTAGAGCTGTTTACTGATCTCCCAAGTTCTGATGACGCTCTGGGCACCTTGCCAAATGCGAGGGCCCCCGAATCCATCCGGGGGTGGCTTAGAAGTCTCTGGTCTAAGGGGAAATCTCCGCGGGGCAGATGTAGAAATAAACAAATAGTGACAAGACTGTGAGAGTGCAGCGCCCCGAGGGCCCCCGCGGAAATGCGCACAGACTGTTGGGAAAGCCCGAGGGACCCCTGACCCAGGGGATGCCGCACCTCGCCCCCGCCGCCGCTTGCCAGGGCGGGAGTTGAGGCTCCAGCGCCCCGCATCCGCAGTGACTCAGGAGGCCGCCCGCCCGCGTTCCTCCGCCACCCGCTCACTGCGGCACCGGGGACACAGCTCCTCCGCCCACAGCCTGCGCGGTGTCCCAGGCGCCCTCCCCGCCGGCTTGCCCGGACTGTGCCACCCCCACTTTTTGTCCGCAGTGGCGGCTATGAGGGAGCCGGGAGGGGTTGCTCCAAGATTGTTCTGCACTCGGAGAGCTGCCGGAGGGAAAAGGAAAGACAAGACCATTGGAATGACTCAGGGTTTTTGAAGCAGCTAAGCCATAACAGAGGCCTCATTCCAGGATGGGGGAAAGCAAGCAAGACTCCTCAGGAGTTTCTGGCCTTAAAAACAGGTTCCTGCCCAGACTCCCAGCTTGAAATCTGCAGGAGCATAGAAATGCACTCATAATTTATAGCTCTAAAAATATCTGTATTGCTCAGAAAAAGGAAATAGGGTTTGGAGACCTTGGGTATCTTCCAAATAACCATTCTATTGGTAACCAGTTCATCTTTGGAAGACAGCTACAGTTAGGGTCCTATCAGACTTAACCAACCTCAGCAAGGCTATCTCCTACCTCCAGGAACCATAGGTGCTCCTGCTAAGATTTACCTAGAGGGACCCTTCCCTTCCAGAGTCACTATGGCAGCCGATTGAAGATTCTCCCTGGGGTCTTGATGTGTCTGTGACATGTTTAGTAAAGCAGCCGGCTCCAAGTCCTGCTTCACAGAGAGGCGGTGGGAAGCAGATTGTTTCTCTCGGCCATACCAGCTGGATTCCCTCAGAAGGAGAGCGCTGTCATTTCTTCATACATCAGTCAAGACTATGCTAAAAGCGAAGAAAGACCATTGTTTGCCAGGTATCTTCCTGTCCACAGTAGTTACCAATCTGAGACGACCCTCCATGATCTCCACCTGCCATTCCTCATCCTCTGGTCTTCCATGTGGCCTCCTTCCTTTCTGGTCAGGCTGGGTTTTCTGTTTCTTAAACTCGTCGCTGAGCATCTCTGCCTCTGGGTCTTTGGACATGGCCAATGGTCCTCCACAGGTAAAGTGAGGCCCCCAGATGCTTCAAAGGCCATCCTATCCAAAATAGATTCTGTCCATGGCAGCTGTGCCAAATGTCCCCCTTCTTGCATTTACTTCATTATGCATTACTGTTCACTAAATAGAACATCTCCTCTAAAGAATGAGTCCCTTGGGATCAAGGGCTTTATCTTGTGAATCGTTCTAGTGCCCATGGCTGGCACATTGTAAGTGTTTGATAAACATGTGAAGAAAGAACAAGGCCAGGCAGAGCTTGCTCAACTTCATAAGTGAATGACCTTTCCCAAGAATATCTGTGGTCTTACACTCAAACTGGTTGGCTAGCAATGATCTTGAACTGAAGTCAGATTAGACCATGAGCACTGAGCAAGCTGGACATCTAAATAAGATGTCTATTTCAGTATTCCCCAATCTCTCTGTAAGCTCAAATGACCCATTCTTTTGGAATGTAAACATTTTAAGCTGTTAATTTAAATAGATGTTGGTATGCTCACAACACAGTCGGTGTTTTCCCTATATCTATGTCTTTCTCCACTTTTCAAGGCTTGGAGGGAGGCCAACGTTTATCAGGCTTATGGACTTCTTACTGTAGCTCACTAAGTTATTGTAGTCAACTGGTCAATTGCCATGTGCTGCAATGGGATGGCCACTCATCTGGCAAGAGCCATAGCAGTAGTCATTTCTCTCCCAGCCAGTTTATAGTTTATAGCCATACCAACTCGTTTCCTTTCTTAGCAATTTCTTTTGTATAGCTGAATCTTATAAAGAATGTCCAAGCATCTCAGCAACCCTAGTGCTTTTAAAAATACCATGATGTGAAAAAAAATAACAGCAAAATTGGGTTTAAGTCTTGGCTGCTTTATTTACCAGCAGGGGGTCACTTCTTTTTATTCTTAGTCCTCATTTGAGCAGTTAAGAGTCCTGTTACCCTTCTGCCTCCCAAGACCACCACTGTGAGGGTCAGATGAATTAGTGCAAAATAAAGTGCTTTGTAAGTGTCAGCACTGGGTGGGGACTCCAGCAACCAGCATGATGCTGGGGGGGGGACGGAGAGGGAGGGGGGATGAGCAAAACACTGAGAACTAAAGCCCACCTTTCTGAGGTCTGGCTCAGGCTAGGAACTGTGTATAAACACAGTCGACTGAGGGTTGTTAAGAAAGGGACTCAGAACCAAATGGAAAATCTGGAGGCATCAAGAATTAAGTCTGAAATGAGCTGTGGCAGAGATTAAAGAGGAAATGATATCAGTGACCACACTGGGGGTTTTGTGATTTCTGAACCATAGGTCTGGACCAAGGGCAGGTTGGAGGAGGCAGACAGATGGCTTTTATCCAACTGAGATGAAATAGAGTGAGAAAGGCAGAAGGATAGGTAGAGCGGGCTGACTGCTCACTCCCTGTCTTATTTCTTCATTCAGTACCTGCCCGGCATGATAGTTCTCCATCTCCTCCAGGAAGGCTTCCAGAGAACAAGCCCTTTTTTTAAGAGGGTAGGTATCTGGACATTCTTCTCCTATCCTAGCTCTGTTGTTGCTTCAAGAACCAAGGGATTTGAACCACTGAAACACCCAGAAAGTCATATAATTCTTGCTTGGATAAATTTGTTGCACATTTCTTGGCAGGCAAAGAACTGGGTTTTCTGGGGCTTTGGGAATGATCGTACAGTCATTGAAGCTGAAATGGCAATCTTGTCATTTTACATCAGTGTATCAAGTACCCACTCAGTGTCTTCTACCAGGTGGCCTCACTGTCCATCTTCATTAACAGCCCTCTAGGGGATAGGCATCTTGTCACTGTAGCATATCCAGCTTCAGGCCACTATGCAAAGAATCATGTGAGAAGTATCTGATAACTCTGTTTTCTCTAACCAGATAATACCTGTTGAATATTCAGTATTTTTAATCATACCTTTAGAGTTCATTTTATATCTTACACTGTTATGTTTTTCTGGTTTTAACTTTATCCCCCCGAGTTTTCCCTCCCACCCTAATAATAGGCTTTCATAATTCTGTGGTGATACTTATTCTGACATTGATCACCCCAATAATCTGTAACTTAAAGAGCAGTTCAGGGCCCATGAAGATACGGTAATCACAACAAAGGGCAGACTCTATTTTCAATTGAACTATAGTCAAGAAGATGATAGAAAATTTGTGACAGTATCATTCAGCTATTGCTGTTTAACAAAATAGCCCAAAATAGCTCATAAAATTAATAGGGTCTGAATGAAAAGGTATTATATTCTAGTTCAAGTAAGAACCACAGAAGATCATGAAAAACAAGAGAGATTAAGGGCTGGACCAAATGAGATTATAAGTAGAATCTACTGCCTTCTTTTGAATGTTTCCAAAATATGGGGGCTATTGCCTTATTCTATAAGCTAGTCCAGTGACTTTCTGAAATCAGATCATGTGTGGGTTAGACTATTCTAGAAGAAGTCAAAATTTCCACCCAGTGAAGACCTCTTTGGCTGGTGGTTCATTGGTGAAAGCCAGGTCAAAAGAACTAGGGTTAAAGTCACCTGACCTGTAGGTCCATGAATGGTCATGTAACTTCTTTTGAAGCTTGCTTGCTTTGCTTGCTTTGCTTTCTTCCTTTCCCCTTTCTTCCTTCCTTCTTTCTTTCTTCTTTCTTTCTTTCTTCTTCTCTTTTCAAACTTATATAACGGCTTAAATTCAATAGCTGGTAATAAAATTCCAAATCAAACACATTTTGAATAATAAAAGTTTTTGTGACTGTCCATCAATGAATATAATAGAATGTATTAAAAGAGAGCGTAGCCCGATGGTCCTGTTTGTATTGGTGGATTTGTGGAATCCATCTGCTTAATTAACTCTCCAGGTCGAAGGACTTGTATTACTTTTATGACTTATCAGCCTTGTTTTGGGGGTAGCCAAGACTGAAATGTGGAGTATTTAGAGTTAGTGGTAAGGTCATCATGCTGGAATTATTTGTAAGGGGCCAAGAAAGAGGTGAGAAGACCAAGGAACTATTTACCAGGACCAAGTATTATGTCTACAGAGGGTGAACTCAAGCAATCCCATTTCCTTTCTTGTTCCTCTGGATGTTAATTCTGCTTCACAGCCTCTCCAGGATCTCACAACATAGCCTTTGCTGAAGATTTCACTCATGTCCTCCTGTTACTTTCTAGTGGTTTCTCTGGAGGTTGCTGCAGAGGCCAATGTCAACAAACAAAGAATAATGCGCAGCTTCCAGAAGAGACTTGTATTTTCCTTGGCTTAGTTTTCATTTCACTTGTGAAAATCTTGATTTTCATGAATCCACCTAAAATACATACTTATTTAACAACCTGGAGCGATATCATGCATATTCATATCCGGTTATCTGTCTCTCTCTTGAGAGAGAGTCAGTTTAAGTGTAAATATCCAACCTCATTCAGGAGGTACTTCAGGAGTCCATAGCGGTTTTGGCGATTTCTGATACACCAGAACCCAGGCTGGGCGTCCGAAGTGACCTTAGATAAGCATCGTCAGTCGGACTGCAAAGGCTTGATTCTTCTTACACTGAGAAGGAGCGAGAAGGCAGGAATGTTTTTGCAATGTGTAAATGATGAAATTCATTATGTGGAAGGATTTTTTTTCCCAGTTCAACTATCCAGGCAAGGCCAGTGGTATACCTTTAGGTTTTCTAAGAATAAAAAACATCTATATCCATCATGTATGGGTTGAAAAGTAAGCTTAAAATAAAATGAAATAAAATGCATGAAAAATCAAGCCAGTATTAGTGAGAATAGTATGAAGTGGCTATAGAATGAAAAATGTTGATGTCAGGCTCTGACTTTGTCCAGAATTAAATATGAACTCTTAAGCAAAATCCTTCAATGATCTTTGCCAATTTCCTCATCTATGACAGAATGAATTGTATTAGATACTATTGAAATTCTGTCCAATTTCACCATCTACGACTTTTGTGCTTTTCTCTACTCACATTACTGAGATGAGGAGGTAGAGCTGTTATTTCTAGAGGCTATTCTACAATTATACCATCTAACAGGATTATTTCTAGAGGCTATTCTACAATTATTCTATCTAATAGGAGTACAATGAAATTGCCCTGTTGGCCCTGCCTACTCTGGGAAAACAACTTAGGGACTGTAAAACAGAAAGGAATTCAGTAAGACTTGGACCTTTTACTTCTGATATTTAAGTGAATAGTTCACTTAAAATGTCCAAATATGAACTGAGGAGATTGGTTAGCTTGTTAAGAGCACTTCTGGGCAAGCATGAGGACCTGATTTTGAGTGCACAGGATCCTGAGACTGACCTTTGCTGACCATGCCTATATATCTTCAGCCCTACGGGAGACAGAGACAGGAGAATCAATGGTTTGTTGGCCATGACTTAACCTGAGTTTCAGGGATAGACCTGTCTCAATAAACTCAGGAATAATTTAATCCACCTCTGGCCTCTACATGTGTACACCCACACACATGTAGAGCCATGACTAGCACCAGCACACACACACACACACACACACACACACACACACACACACACACACACACACGGGTGAGGGAGGCAGATTAGGAGGGAGACATTATAAGGAAGAAAACAAACCAAGAGATTAAACCTGTCTATGTCGTTAACCTTTCAGGAACACCAAATTAATAATCTTGGTTTCAGTGAAATTCTTTTAGTGGATCTGGACAGCTAATTTCCCCTGAGGGAGCCTGAGGATTGATTAATTAGCATCCTTTACACATTGGCTTGCTTGTGCTTTTACTTCTCTTTCTCTTATAAAAACCTTCCCACCCCTGAACTGTTAGCACCAAAAGGGGAGACTCTAGTGGTATTTCAATCTGTAGCTTTTTCCCTTGTTGTGTGACATTCCTGGGGAAAAAGAAAAAAGAAAAACCATCTGCTCCCCCCAGATAAAGCATGGATGGCAAACTAAAATAATTCTACCAAAGTCTAACTTGACAACTCATTGAGTTTATTTGATTACTTACAGGAGTATGGATGAAGGGTTACTTAGAGAAACATGGGTGACTCAAAGGCAGTTACATTATTGAAATGTGTCTCTCAGATTGGATGATGAAATGTGACCTTGGAGGTTTTTTTTTGTGTGTGTGTGTGTGTGCGTGCGGGTGTGTGTGTGTGTGTGTGTGTGTGTGTGTGTGTGTGTGTAATTTGCAGGTAGCTGAACAGGTTGGAGAGTCTCCTCTCCTGAGCAGCTTATACTGCTTTAATAATCTTGGGGAAGGAAGAACTTTGTGAATCTTGTAACTTTCAGGGACTTCCTAAAACTCGTGAGTTGCCTACTTTGTATGTCTTACTAAGCCTTCCTCTAGGATGGAATGTTTCAAGTTGTAATTTCCTGAATCTTATAGAACCTTCTGCCAGAATGGAAATGTTTACATTTCCAGGGTATTGCTTTACAAAAGATCTATGTATGTATTAATTCATTGAATATGAACAGTAAATGGCATGTAAACAATACATGAGAGGGGGAACACATAAGAAATTATGAGTAGATATTCCCTCTTTTGTAAATTACTTATAGACCCAAATAAAATATTCTCCAGATTACCATGCTGTAATTTCCACCTACAGCTTAATAGCAGGTGGCCTGCTACTATCTTTTAATTCTGGTCAATAAGCTCCATCTCCCTGTTGACCACCAGATCACTAGAGGAACAACTAGTGGTCTATAGAGTGCTATTGGCTGAGCTTGGAATTTGGTAACTTTGACTTCCACTAGCTTCTTCTACTAGTGATGCTTTTATGAAGATTTAATCCATAATAAAAGTCAAGGAACATTTGTAGCAGTAACTTAGTTACAGGATGATGCCAATAAATCAATATGTAGGTGGAGAACTGAGACAGCAGATCAAACCACTTTGATTCAATCCTTCTGAGAACCTAACAGCCCCAGCGCACCCTCCACCCCCCAAAAAACCCATAGGCTTAGCCCTATCCCCAAAGAACCAAAACCTGGGCATCCACTTACCAACTCATTCGTTGGTTGAGAGGTGCCTCACACAGCTAGATAGCATACAGCTCCTCTAGCCTTTCTGGAGTGAGCCTTGGGATTCGGGTAGAATAGTACAATGTTAAGTTCTAAAAGGACATCGGCATATATTTCCTGGACTTGCTACAAACTAGCATAGAAAGAAGACCACATGAAACAGCTGCCTAAATGTCGATGAAAGAGAAATCCCAATTCATACTTAAATTATGATGGAAGTAACCGATTCAAGACCATAGTCAAAGGTTGTCCTGTCTTCCTAAAACAGCCAGAGTAAGACTTTCATGTGCTTTGGCCAGACCTATGTTTCTTATTTCAAATCCCTTTCCTGACTTATTCTGGTTTGAATCTATTCTTAGTGTTTGGTTTTTATCTTCATAGCTGAAAATAGGGAATAATTGCTTTTAGGACTGAATTTTCATTGCTCAATATTCAGTCACAAAGGAAAAGAATTGGTCACAAAGAAAAAGAATTGCTTTTTAAATAGCTTAGAGAAGTATTGAAATTCTTTTGGGCCATAATTGGCTTGTAGAGGGAGTCACAATTCCACCTTTAACCCAATTATAGCAACTAGCTGACTTAAGCCTTTCAAAACTTACTTTTGGGTAGGAGGGTTGAGGTGGTGCTAATTCAAAACACATTGCTGAGAAATCTGAATTCTGATAGCATAGGTGAGTGATTCTGGAGCCCTTAAATCCAGTAGCACTGATGTTACCAAACTTAAGTACTAGAGTCAAATGTACGCTATGGTTTCAGTACTCTTATGCCAACTGAATATTCAGGGGGCAGAGAAAGAATTTAGTTGTAGTGTGTTAAAAGAAGGTGTGGGGTGGGGACAGGGAGGACAACCAATGATGGAAAACTCTGATACCCACAGCCCCTCCAGGGAATGGAATTCAGACCGTTATCTTATCTTTGACAACACTAATGCTGGGTAATATTTATTTAGCTGAGCCCAATAAGCAGTGTAAAGAGTTTCATCTCTCAAACTGGCACAGCAGGGGGCCACAGCAGCCAGGCTGCCGATAATTAACATCGAAATGCCTGGCATGCTCTCTCCCTGAAATATCCGAAGGGATGGCTGGGACTGCTGGGTGAATTCATTTCCCTCTTGCTGGCTAGGGTAAAGAGAGAGCTGCAGCAGAAAATTACCAGGAGAGGCAGGCAGCCAAAGGAAGAGCAAAATGGCTGTTCTGAGCAAGCAGCCTGAGGAGGGCAACCCATCTCCTGCTCATGGAAGATCATATCCTCACACACTTTGCACATTCAGCGTTCACAGTGAATTCTAATACAGGCAAAGGGGATTGTGTCGTTTACAGCTCACAGGTGCCACATCTGAAACAGTAGGTGCAAAATGATGGTATGATAAAATTCATATGAACCACAGAGATTTAGGAATTCCTCCATCTTTACTGATGAAGAAAGAGGGATTGAGAAAAGACATGTGGTGGTTACAGCTACAATGAATTTATTAAAGACTTGACAGAAGAACCCCATACTCCTATCTGTGAAGTCAGTGTCCACAGCATCTTTTATCTAAAGTCTCAAAATCCCAGATGGATGAAGACTTTGTCCTCTTTTGCAGATGAATCTTTAAATGGTATCCCTACAACAAATCAGTAAGAGAAAAGCCAATCCTAAACAACTCTGTCAACAAGTAATTCCGAAATTCCTTTCAACTAAGAACATGGATGTTGGTAATACAACAAATACACAATAATTACTCAGTTTTCAAAATATACCAAAAACATGAGTTAGAACATTTGTAAACATAATTATTTTAAATTTCAGTCATCATAATAGCTTTCACATGGGTACAATACCCAGTTAATATAACAGGAAGTTGTTGTTTGCACAATATATGGACCTGCACACAAATCACAAACTTAATAAATGATTGAAGGAGGATCTAATTTCACTGATCTTATCCAAAAGCCCTGACTCCCTTGGCTTTCCTTCTTGGCTCAGCCAATGCTTCAGGGACTTCCTACACGTTTTGATTTTTCCAACACAAAATTCTGAATCTTGAGAAGTCAACCATAATTTCCTTTACCTCTGAGGTATTATTTGTCCATTGTACTTTGTAGAATTGCTATTAAAGACTTTAGATTTTTAAAACATGAGGCACTTTTACATACTAAAAGACAACTCTCCTAAATGTCATTTCAAAACCACAGCTTCACTAAGACTTAGAATTGAAATTGATTTCTCTCCTTTCCTGAAATTCCTTGCTGTGAAGACTGTGCAAGCTGTGTGCTAGCATTAAAAGGAGGATCTAACCCCACCCAAGAGCTCCTTGCCAGATAGCCTCTCTTTTCTCTCATTTCCCACTCCTGATCTGTATGACTTCCAACTCTCCTTCCTGCAATTTCTCCAGATGGTAGACATCTTTCTGCCTCCTGGCTCCTACAACTTCTTTCTGCTGAATGGAAGCCAATTCTTGCAACCCAAGTTCCTCCTCAAATGGATGTGTATAGCTTCTAGAAGGACCAGGCCATCTGACACCATTGCCTGCTGTCTTCTCTCGACAATGTCCTTGCTTGACCTAGGCTTCCTCCTAATTGAGCTTGATAGAAGATGACCATGGTGGCCTTGCTTGTCTCTAGTTTTCTCGTTGCTTAGTATCCCATCTCAATTCTTCTTCAGTTTTGCAACTAAACTTTATTCTCCCTTATTTTGGAGATATTTCTTCTCTTACTATAATAGCATTACTATAACTTAAGGCAGATGGATTGACTCTGATATTTTAAATTTTAAGCTGTTTTGGCAATTATATCATCAAGATATCAAAGATAACTAAAGAATTGCCTGTTTATCCATAGGGATGTGGGAGGAACTGCTCAGCTTAGAACATCCCACAGAAAGGCAGTTCCTGAAGCAGAGGCATGAAACATACAGGACACATCTGAGGTTGGAGAGCCTTTTTCTAATTTGCTTCCTCTCCCTTATGTTAACTCACAAACACCTGTGTATTCTTCAACATTCCTTTTTTTATTAATATTTTTAGCTTTTCTATCTTTATCTTATTATTTTGTATGGTATAGTCCAAACGTTTCCTATATCATAAATAAAATATTGTCCCATTCCTGACTCTAAAAAATTTTCCCTGAGGAAACTGATTATGAATTGTTAAGACATCATCTTTAAAAAAAAAACAATATTTCTTTTGCTGGGTTAAACTTGCCTCAAATCGCAGCAATTCTCCTACTTCAATCTCTCTAGTAGTTATTTATATTCAATGTGGGTACTTCATCTGCTCTAATGTTTATATTTTAATTTGAAATTATTTTATGTAGAGCCTTACTAAAAGATATTAATTCTCTTCTCTACAGTATAATGCCCAATTATTGCACACATATCAGTTTCCACCACAATTTCCATGTATTCATTGCCCTTCACCGCAAAGGTCTGTATTCTTTATGCTATGATCAGACTGGCTGTTTTATAAAATGGCCTCAGCCATTTTATTTTCTAAGAACTGTCTCCTCCAGGATAAGTTCTGTTCTCACACCTGCCTCAATCTCAGCACAGATTTTTATTCTCCCATTCATCAACGCTCTAGTAACTTTTTATGCATCTTATCTCCTCGAGCTTTTCCTCACACTGTTCACTAGACAATTTGACAATGCCTTCTCTCATTACCTACCTCGAAGAACCCCGTGCATCTTTCTCACTCTTACTAATCACAGTATCTGTGAATCCTTCTCTATTCTAGGTGGCATAGAAGACACACAATCAAGACTCACGTCTTCTTTCTTTACTTTCAAGTCCCCGTAAGTTTTATTTCTTTGCTAACACTTGGGAGCACATAAACAAAACCATAATTATTATTTTGAAATGTTTTTAGTATAGGTCATATTGTTTATTCATTTATAAATAACATGATTTAAATATACTGAGTGAACTGCTGAATGCCAGATGCTTTCACAATTAAGGTATTTAGATAACTAGGAAATACTCTTTTGAAAAAAGAGTTAGCTTTTGTCTAGAAACTATAGAATTTTATTTTAAGATGAGCATTTTTGATGTTTGACCTGAGTCATATGAGAGAGATGGTCAGCTAAGTAGGGACAGAGTGAATGCTTAGCAAATACACAGGCCATGAGATGGGAGATTTTTGAGGCTATTAGAGGGATAGTGAGGATAGGGAATTCTTAAAAAAAGTTAGAGGCTTCAGCAGAAGCAAGGATCTGGACTGAATCTAAACAGCAGAGAGATGTCTAAGTCTGCAAACTCCTTGAAAACAGACATACCAGAGTCATCCTTATATTGTCATCGTTTAAAGTAATGGCTAGCAGAAGGATACTGCAAAGAAAAGTTTTACAATCAAGCTATTTGGAAAATGGTAAGTTGCTCTACATTGTAAACCAAAAAAAAAATGTACCTTCTATGTTACATAATGCATGTCTGTGGACACATTTGGCTAAGAGGAAATTTAGCTATTAAATAACAACTCTTGGATTTCAATTTCCTCTAAGGACCATTGTGGGGATTTTTATAGGTTCTATAAGAGCTCCACTTACTCTGCAAGTTCCCATTCACTCTATAGTCTTCGATTCTATCTTATCACCGAAATGGTTTATAGCTTTTGGAGTTTTACAAGCTTCAATCTGCTCTTGGCTTTTTGCCTCTGACATTCAATTTTCACACCCACTTTTATGAATTCAAGAATGGTACTAGACTGGCTTCCTTTGATAAGCTTTTCTTCTTCCAACTTACTGTCAAGCCTTACATTTTGAAGATTGTAGAAAGCATCTATGTTCAACTTTAAAAGTAATTATAGAGAAAATACTTGAAATACATGCCTCGCTACTACATAAGTTAAGAAACAGAAAGCTGCAGGTAGGAGGTGGCATTTTACAACTGAAATCATCTTTCGAAATAGAATAGCTGTATGCAGCCCCTTCATAGGTAAAATCTTCAAGGCTCAGAATTAGCAAATGGTATTATACAGGTCATGGGATGATGACCAAGTGAGTTAGGGAGTCATGAACTCCATACTAGCTAACCCTTCAGGGATCAGGGCCTTACTTTCTCAGGCCAGGTTGTCTGGGGTCCAGTTGAATGTGTTTAATGTTAAATTGTTCTGGGAGGTATTGTTTGATTACCAGGCAACACTGTTAGTCTATTCTGAAGATGTGTGCTAGTCTCATATATTGCTGGTATTATAACACGCAGTACCCCGTATAAAATCACCAATTTTGCTCGTATTTATAGATAATATTTTCTAAATATCATACATTTGGGGGAGTAAATCTGTGAGTAGTAGATTCAGAAAGCTGTGAGCAGTGGAGTTCAATCCAATAGTTTCTAATTATGAAGGATTGGGGCATTGCACACACACCGGCTCATTTCCTAGTACTGTTGAGATCCATATGTGAATGATTTTGTCATTATCCCCTTCTTACTCCTCACACTCTGTTATTCTCCGAGACACGTATACAAACAAACACAGAAGGATCTACTCACACTTTGGAAACTCCAAAGGATGGGGACATAGCCATGCAAACATCTGTCTTTCCATATAAATGTCACTTCCTGCAGATACTTTCTTTACCTTTGGTAGGCAATTAGGGAAAGGCAGACTTTTTTTTTTTTTTATTCCTAAAGATTCATTCAAAAGTAAATAGTGCAGTGTATTTTTATTTCCAGCAAAAAAAAAAGATATAATGAGTTGGGAATTAGACATTAGAGAATAATTACAGATGGTGATTAAATAGAGACTATTTGCCTAGGATATAGACATTTGCATTTGCAAATTTAAAAAATGATGCAACAGCCAAATAAAATCATTTGTAGTTGGAATGAAGCCTGTATTACCTGCATTCAAATTTGTTATTTCTAAAGCTTTTCATTCCTTTCAAATCAAATTAAAATTGCCAATATGCAACTGAGATTGGAATAAAAAGATTGCCTCGTTATAGCATGTAGGGTCATCATTCTGGTGATGCTGGACAGATGGGTGGAGAATGAAAACGGGGCATGAAGAAAAAGTTTTTATAAAATGTGCTGTCTCTTGGGAAAACTAATGTAACTTACCATTTTATCCCTTCATGCTATACTGATGTGGTTATTCCTCTCTAGCCTGTCTTCCAGTTCACAAATTCCCTCTTTAACTGTGTCTATTTTAAATACAAGGATATTTTAGTTTTTAATTTGACAATATATCTGTTATAATTCTCTTTTTATTCTTTAAACTATCTTTATAATTATTTGAATTTTTACTATCAATTTATTCCTATTTTCTTGTAGAAAAGTGTCTAAAAGCCTATGTTTTAGATGTATGTATAAAGAGAGCCAATGATTCTATTTTTCTATCTCAAGTATTTGTAATTATTTTAATAGTATTTTACATTATCCCTTTTGAACTGATTTCCTCTCATAAAAGTTATTAAGTTTCAAAAACACTTGTGAAAGTGATTTTAGCCTAATAGGAAATATTCAGAGAAATTATTTTCTTCTGTCATGTATTTCAGATACTAGCCATTTGTAGTCACTTTAATCTAATTTATAGATTTATGCATCTATAAAACTTAGACAATTAAAATAAGGGCTGTGCATTAAAGCTGGACCTTGATTCCAAGTTCTGTCTTCTGGGCTCTCTTTCAGCCTCTCTGATATCCTCTACACAGACTAAGAGGCACCAAACAATGATTAAGCTGTACTTTTTCATCTTTCTTTGGATATTGGCCTGGTAATTTTTCAACAACTTACCACTTTTTTATGCTTTCAGACTACTGAGCTAAACTCAAGATATAGAGTTTTCTTATCTGTATCATTTGAGCTGCAAGAAATAAAAAGATGTCTATCTATCATGAGGCTTCCCCCTTCTCTCTCTCTCTCTCTCTCTCTCTCTCTATATATATATATATATATATATATATATACATATTATATAAAAATATATAAAATATATAGATACAGATGCAGATTTTGGTTAATGACCAGAACTTGAAGATCTGAGATTTTAGGAAGTAACACAAGATTTTGAGAAACAAGTCATATTCTCTTGATGCATTTGCAATGAGTGGTATCTTCAGAATCAAATGAGCTGGTTCTTTTTTTTTTTTTTAAATGAAGTTCAGCTGAAAAATTAAACTTCTTTTCAACACATGCTTCTGATGGGTTTGAAAGTTGGCAGATAAGTCTATGTGTTATAAAAGGGTTTTCTTAATTTTCTCAGCTTAAAATTCCTTAAACATAAGAAACATTATTTTCATAAACTTCTTTCCATTATATAAAACATATAGGAATATGGATATCTTATAAAGAAGTAATTGAATTACTTTGATGAACTTAACATATCTATGTGCCTGGGACCTAAATGCAGAAATAGCTGGTCTCCGCTTCCCCAGAGGCTACTTTTGTATCCCCTTCCATCCCAGCAAGAATAAGCGCATCCAGAATCTTCACACCCTGGAATTGTTTTAAAATTTTACCCAGAGAATTACTTAGTAGGTGTTCTACATGTTGCTGCCTAACTTGTTTCCTCAGTAGTGTTTTGGTGTGTATCAGTGTTACCTGGCATTTCTAGATTACACATTCTCATTTTTTCAAAAACCTATCACATGAATTGCATTATATCCTCTCGACTGTGGCCCATTGCACTTTTGATAGATGTGAAAGTTATTTCAGTTTGTTTCTTGGAGCTATAACTTGGGTTAGTCACTTATTTTGTACAAGGTTCTGTATGCTGCAAAGTTCGAGATCAGTTGGCCAGTCTAGAGATGCGCTTGTGTTGCTTCATGTCATGGCATAATTTGGCAAAAGAGAGGCTACAAGTAAGGAAGGAGGCCACATGTCTTATTCCTGGGGAAAAAACTTTAATCTAGCCAGAAGGCTCTGTCCTACAACCCAAATGCCTTCCATTAGTTCCCATATGAATACAGTGAGGAGTTAAGGTCTTCACAAATGAACATGTAGGAGTGCACTCACACTATACATGGATCTTTTTAAATACACAACATTGAAAACACAATTTTTTGTTATAAAAATTGTAAGGTTGTCAGTCTCATACTTTCTTGTTATATTTTACTAAGCCAAGGTAGGAGGATTCTAAGCCTTTTGCCTCCTAATTTATGTTGTTCATCAGGACATTGACCCAGATTTTTGTCTTTGAGTCTTAATTTGGGCAATGACAGATATAGGCTCTGAGATGGTTGCCATGGGTTGTTTACTGAATGAACTTTGTCTATAGACTGTCTTTTATCTGAGACATATCTCAAGAATCTAGTAGCCAATTAAGTTTGACAACACAACAGAAAAATCAATAAAGTACTTAGTATGGACTTAAAATCGAGGCTTGTATAATATCTGAATTCTGTTTGCCATGCTACCTCAATAGATTGTCTTCATTTTGACGTTTTAAGAAACACAGGTAAAGCTTTCACGTAGCTGAAGTACAGTCAATTCCTTCTGAAAGTTATTATAATTCTTTAGGTAGAATTAGTTTGAGAGAATTCACAGGAGTGACGTCTTTCTGTCAGAACCTAAACTTGCTTATAGTTGTATAGAATTATATATTAAAAGCAAACTATGCTTAAAATGGAATATTATAACCAATTTGAGTATCATCGTGCAGACCTCAAAGCTAAGCAGATGGCTTATGGGAAATAGAATTACTCATTCATTTCACAGAGCCAACTGAGCCTCTGCTATTTGTTACTCTCTATGCTAATGTAATTTACATTAAGTTATATTAAATTAAATGTTAATTATATAACAATATCGTCATAGCCCGATATACTATAATTTCAATGAACAATAAGAGCTAGGGAGAAAATAAATCAAGTCAAGGTTAAGAGTAAGAGCCAGATATGTGATTTCAGCTTAGAAGCTTTGCGTCAAGAAATTTCTTTGAATGGAGGACATTGGTAACATGAAGGAGGAATCGTGCCAAGGTCTCAGGGAACGTGTTCTGGAAGAGGATGGTTCCAGACCCAATCTCTGCAAAAAACAAGATTGACAGGTTCAAGAGGAGCAAGAGGACAGTGTGGCTGGAGTCAGGGAGTGCTATGTTAGTGCTAGATTTTACTCTAAAGTTGATGGGATGCTATTAGGACTTGTGCTATCTGACTTGGTGGATATATAGTTGGAAAGATCGGTTTGGGTGTGTAGAGTGGATTATAGGTATTAGAAATGGAATCATAACACTCTCCTCCCTCTCTCCCTCCCTCCCTCCCTTCCTCCCTCCCTCCCTCCTTCCCTCCATTTTTTCTTTCTTCTTTCTTTCTTTTGTAAGATATGGCCATACTAGGTAGCTCTGGCTGATCTGAATTTCACTATATAGAGAAGGCTGGTCCTGAACTCAAAGTGATGCTTCTGCATCCCAAGGGCTGGAATTAAAGGGAGGTACTTGGTGCTTTCCTTGAATTCTGAGAAGCACATTTGATTCTCTAGGACAAGAGATTCAAGATGTGTGCTATGAGCAGAATCAGAGATTGTTTTCAAAGAAGATAGGCGGTTGTCATAGATGTATATTTGTAAAAATTTCAGTTGAGGCAATGCTAAACCATAATCTTGTCCTCACCCATATTTTGCAGGCAAGAAAAACAAGGCTTGGGGACCTTAAATAGTTTTCCTAAGGTGAAGAGATGAGAACCCACATTAAAAATACAAAGAGACTTAGAAGCCAATTTATGATTCTAAGGGAACAACCTATCGACATGTTTCTTTTTAACTGAAATGTTGGAGAAGACAAAATGGTTGACTTACAGTCTTTATGTATTGACTTGAAAAAATACACATTTACTCTGAACTTTTTAGTCACAATATCTATACTTTCTTACTAGTATTATTTGGATTAGCACAATTAGTTTTGATAAAACATACATATATATGAGTCACAAGGTAATGATTTGATTCATGTAGGCATATCTCATGTCTTTGTAGTGAGACTATTCAAAACTTTTACTTGTAGGTATTTTGAAGAATAAAATTCCTCACTAACTGTAGTCATTGTGTTCTGCTGTGGAACTCAGAAATATAACGTTTAGACCAACTAACCAGTCTTTCCCTATTTTCCCCTGTTCTTCCCTCCCAAGTCTCTGCCAACCACTATTTTCCTACTGATTTGTATGGCATTATTTTTACCTCATATAAGTGATGCCATGTGTCTCTCTTTGCCTGACTTATCTTACTTCACAAGCCTTTCAGGTTCGTCCTGTTGTTCCAAATGATTTGTGTAGCTGAGTACTACACAAATTTTGTACCTGTGACACATTTTTTATTTTTTTTAAAAAACCATTGATCTGATGAAGTTCATATCTTATAAACCTCCCCAGAATTATTGTATGTCTGAAAGGGTATTCACCTGGCATTTGGTGAATTCTTTATAAACTTTTTCTGAGTAATATATGATGACTTGGAGTTGTAAGAGTTTTTGCCAGGTTGGAAGGGGGATATAGATATACCAACTCTCCTTAGCACCATGCTGAAGGGGCAAAGAGCACCTGAGGCATTGGTCATGTTGTCTAAAATGATGACTAACAGAAACTCAGAGGTCAAACTTATTAACACTAAATAATATCCAGGATCTAGAATGACCACATCTAAGGGGTAGCTCTGGTTTGCTATATCTAGGACCAATATGACATCAAAGGGCTCCTATGATTTTTGTTACCTTTTATTTTCTGCTCTTCTTTCGTTGTGATGACTTTTTTTTTTTTGGCAAGACTTTATCACATGACCCTCTACTCAAGAATTTTACACTGTCCAATTTGTTAAAAACAATATAGAGCATTTCCTTTCCTAAATGGTCCTGTGTAAAGCTCTCAGACTCATGGCTATTGCCTGTATTCCTCAAGGGTACCATCATGTTACATTGTCTGATTCAATTGAGTGGATTATATGATGACATGATCTAGGTCCCTAGGCCTGGGCCAGATGCTCAGCCCCTGTAAGACTGTCAGCTTCTGTGAATATGAATGGAGAGTCGGGGAGGGGTGATTACATAGCAAGAGTGCCTTAGCTAGGTTTTTACTGCTTGAACAGACACCATGACCAAGACAACTCTTATAAAGACAACATTTAATTGGGGCTAATTTACAGATTCAGAGGTCCAGTATCATCAAGTCAGGAGCCTAGCAGTGTCCAGGCAGGCACCGTTCAAGAGGAGCTAAGAGTTCTCCATCTTGATCTGAAGGCACTCAAGAGAAGACTGACTTCCAGGAAGCTAGTAGAAAGGCCACACCTATAATAACACACTTCCTTCAACAAGGCCATACTTCCTAATAGTGCCACTCCCTGGGCCAAGCATATATGCACCATCAGAAAGAGTCAGAGATGATGACTAGTAAAAGTTGGCAGAGTAGGAAGGCTCAGAAAAGACAGGAAAGATGGTTTCCCAAGTCCAAAGAAGAGAAAGCTAACCAAGCAACCTGCTCTTAATCTCTTTCCTCCTCTGAAAAAGAAAATCCTGGACAACTACGCATTTTAATTGATTGTGGTTTTCTGTAATGGTCAGCATCATTGCAAAGAGAAATTTCTTTGTTGAAGGATGAGGATTATACTTATCTGTAAAGCTTCCTGGTTGGAGGCTGTGAAGACTACACTTTCCATGGGTATAAGGACAACTACTTAGAGTGCAAACAGGGTTTATGCTGGTTTAGTGAAATGGTGTTGCAGTTTCTCCTCCAAGATCCATGGCTTTCTTAACCCTGGGGTTTGCTAGATTTTCCATACCAGGCATGCTTTCCTTCTTGTTGAGTGTGTCTTAAGTAATTCAAAGGAGCCTTATGTTTATGATGTACTTGAAGATCTGGGACGTTATTAAGAGAAGGCCCTTATGTTAGTTACTCTTCTCATTGCTTTAGCAAAATATCTGACAAAAACAATGTAAAGAAGCATTCATTTGGGTTCAGAGTTTGAAGGGGCAGTCTGTCATGGTGGGAAGGTAGGGTGGCAGGTGCAGGAGACAGGTGGATACACTGTATATGCAGTCAGGATGATGGCTGCTACTCAGTTTACCTTTTCATTCAGCACAGGACTTCACCCCATAGAATAGCTCCATCCACAGTCAGGTGGTTATTCCCACCTCACTTACCACTCTCCAAAAGCACCAAGGCAGCCAAGCACAGAACTATACAGCATGCACAAATTGAATCTAATCTCGATTCTCCCCTCCTGTCCTTTAATAGGAATATTCATGCACATAGTATAGCCCATAGTATAGTCCATAGCTTGCTGTGGACCTTAGAATATTTCCTACCGTGGTGTGAGGAGTGCAATTCCTCAAAGCTTGCACACAGAATTTGGCATCCGATTTGCTTTGACTCTTATCACAACCAGTATCAATTGACCCTCAGAAGCACATCAGAAGAAATGAAGTGTTTGGAGTTTTAAGCTACAGTAAGATTTAGGTGGTTTGATGCACATCCAAACCTGACTGGACACATGGTATTTAAGTGTATTCTGACAAGGATAGTGCTGTATCCTTTAGAACCCTTTGACTTTCTGTCTTTTGGACAACAGTTGACTTCTAAGCAGTGTTTCAACTGTTGGTAGCCAAAAGCCACACAAAAGGATGGCCATTAGGTTCCTTACTTTACAGCCACAAAGATCTCCTCTTCTGGTCTTTTCACTTTATTGGAAGACCCTGTCTCAGGGCCTTTGCATCTGCTCTTCTCTCAGCCCTGAATACTGTATGTCCACATTATTCACATAGCTCACTCATTCAAAACTCCCATTCTCTTAGTGTCATCCTCTCAGTGTGGTGTTTCCATGACAACCATGTACAGAGCACTTCCTCCCATACCTCCCCGGCCCTTCCCTATTCCAATTTTCTTAAAAGCGATTTCACTTCACCTTAATATGTTGGTTCACACCATTTGTTAGAGGTATCCATTTAGTCTTGTATTACGTATCTTCCCTTACTAGGTTTTAAAAAGGATAATTGAAATGTTTACGATTGGCTCACCAAGGTCAGACCAACAGAGCACACTTCATAAATAATGCTTAATGAATAAACAGTGCCCCATGGTTAGATAAAAGCTGATAGAAAGTGGGCAACCACATAAAACTCAAATTGATGCTTTATTTGTAAGAACTGTCTAGAAATTTTCTTTTCTTAGCAGATGCCATATAGTCATGTGGAGAAAGGTTTAGGGATGGAGGTTATAATAAGGGCTGGAGCATGGCTCAGTGGAGTTAGGAGTCCAACGAGCAATTCAAAAATTGACTGAGGTCAGTCTCCAAGAAAGAGGAGGATACTTGGAAATATAGACTGGCCAAGCCTGTGGCTGCTTGCATGTGAGGTGTGGTAGAAAAGTAACTTCTAGTTTCTGTCTTGGGTAGCTGTGTACTTAGCTACTGCCTACATAGTTTGGGATCCTGCAGAAGTTCTGGCTGGAGGGCAAGTGTGAAGAGAGGAATATGATAAGCAGGTGCCAATGGGCCAACTAACAGACTGAAGTTATGGTTCAGGGGCTGGAGAGAAGGACCTAGGAGCCATTATCCTGGATTCCATGAACAGCATTCAGAGTAGGGAGAGGGATGGTATTCAGGACAACACCATTACTAGGTGAACATACTTACCTTATGAAGATAAGTAACAAGCAAGCATTAGAGAAATGGAAAAAATATCAAAGAAATGTTCACAGATAGCCAAGACTGTCCCAAGTCAGAAAGACAGAAAGGCACAGGAATAAAAGGTTGACACTGGCTTGGGCATATGACATCCAGGGTATAGAGTGGGCACTACAACAGGAAAATTTCAGTGTTTGCTCCTTCAATTTTTCTCTAAAGATGGAGGCAGTAGGCAACATCCCATGGTGTCAAAATAAACCTTTTGTCTGTTCCATTTGAGAGTTCTGTAACATGGATAATAAAAATATTCTTGATAGTTAAAATCCAAAATTACTACTGTTTTAAGGCAAAATACCCACAATTTCTTTATCTCAAAAAACAAACTTGGTTTTCTATAATATTCTGATATGGAGTAAGAGAAACCTTGTCTAACCTAGGATCAGTTGTTGCTGAAAGCTAACCTTGAACAACATGGGGATATTCTTTGACTTCAAATTTCCTTCTTTGTAAAACCACTAATCTCAGGAGGTTCCTGGAAGAATATATGGACAGTGTTTGACTTAGCTATAGCACATTTTAATTAATGAAATAATGCCAGACATTTATTAAAGATACCATAATTGGATAAGGTCTGTTCTATTACAGTGATCATTTTTCTTTTGGGCACATTCCATTTTTCTACATTATTCTTTAGAAAGCACAGAAACCTAAACAGGGCATAAGCTCATTAATAGGGCTGTGACTAATGCAGGGTACATATGAAGGAGGAACAAACAGAATATACATCTGTTGAAGCTGCTGGCTGTTGTCAAGGTACTAGTGATTTCTTTAGTGTTCCTGCTGCAAAGAAACAGACTTCTAAATATAGACCAAACCATTTGCATGGATACTTAAGGCTCTCCTTTAAAAAACCCAATCTAAGCCAAGACCATATACACTAAAGGTCCTGGAAACAAAATAATATGTTCTACCAGATGACCAATTCAATAAGATAATCAATCTTCCAGAAAAAAATTTATGTTGTGCATTTTCCTACCAAGACATAATTAGTTTTGCAAACATGAACTCAATGCCTGCCTCAACTCTATATCTTTGTCTTTTAATGGAAGAGCTGGCCAGGAACACAGCCCAGTTGTGGAGTGCTTGGCTAGCATGTGTGAGACCCTGGTTCAGTCCCCAGTGTGACAAGCCAACCTTGTCAACAAGCAGAGTAGGTGAGAACTGAAGACCTATAGTTCCTGGCCAGTGTTAGTTCTGAAATGTGGTCTTTGAAATGCATATTCTGTCTCACTAGAATTGAGAGCAGCAGTTCAGCAGGAAAGCAAGTGGATTTTATATGTTAGTCATCAGGGTGGGGATCCTTGAGCTGATGGGAGCTGTTATGATTAATAAGGAACCATGGGCACTCCCCTCAAGGCCCCCATCAGTTGACTGTTAGGAGCAAGAGGAAGTAGTGACTTTCCTGCCACGCTGCTGGTGATCCACTTTGATTATGGGTATTCATTTGGTCAGTTAGCATATGGATGGATGTAGTTGAGGGCTCAGTGCCTATTTCATCCTAAGAAGACAGTGCATGCTTCCGGAGGCGATCTAAAGAGCTTTGCCCTTCATCACAAGCACTTCTAGGTAGGAGCAGTGCCTCTGTAACCTAAGAATCAAAACAAGATTCATGAAAAATAGATCCCCTAGTCTATCTATGGACCCCACATAACCCTAGCCAACTGATAGACTGAGAAGTAGTACACAAATGATTAAGTTCCTGGATTCCATATTGGTTTGTTTAGCAAAATGAAAATGTCAGTAGTTAAACAATATAATTTCACATAATAACTTTTCCTATGCACTCAGGGTCCTTTTGGACTTCTATTTTCTGCAACCACTTTGTCTTGAGCCTCACTGACTACAGGACAGACATCATGGCAGAATACTGCTTAGAGCAAAATTAGTTTATGATTTTTAAAAGCCTACAAATCAAATTTATCTAGTGGGTGATGGTTTTCTCAGCCTAACTCACTGATACTCAAACAGTGCTAATTTTGCATCCTAGTACTATTTTCCAGGGTCTGGAGACACTTTGGATTGTTGTGGTCTAGGGAAGGGGTGCTATTCTCACCCTACATGTGAATTAAAGGTAAACTGGTCTTAAAAGCCTTAAAGGCATAACCCTGGTCCCATAGATGCATAGGAGGTAAAGAGTGGGGAAGGATAAAGGCACTCAGGAGCGCACGTTTTGAGGTTACCAGTGAGCAAAGGCCAGGGATGCTTGATAGCCATACCCACTTCTTCACAGCAAGAAATTACAAATTTCCAAGTGTGTATAGCTTCAAAGTTGTGAAAAGTCTCTGTCTCTGTCTCTCTGTCTCTCTGTCTCTGTCTCTCTGTCTCTCTGTCTCTGTCTCTCTCTCTGTGTTTGTCTCTGTGTGTTTGTCTGCCTGTGTGTGTGTGTGTTTGTGTGTGTGTGTGTGTGTGTGTGTAAGAGAGACAGAGAGAGACAGAGACAGAGAGAGACTCAGATGGCATGTGAAATATGATCTTTGACAAGCACAGCACTAAAAGTCATATCATTTGTTATGAACAAATATGAAGACCTGGACAAGTGAATCCTTCAGACCAGAGACCAGAATCCCTCCATCATTAATAAATCCATCAAGAAACAGAAAGCAAAAGCAATTACCTCCTCCCTTTCTAAGATTTGAAATCTTTCATAGGAATTAAATGCTTCACTGAGACAGTTCCTTGAAATATTTCTTTTTTTTTTCAGCACCACTTTAGTAAAATTCTCTGTCATTAAGAGAGGCCACATGACATAGGCGTTCATTTACATTATTATGCTTCTTTGTCTCCTTAGATTATTTATGGAGCATTGATCACGTGCCTGGCACCATTAGGGTTTCTCATTCCCAAGATATCAGGTTTAATACTGTGTTTTGTTTCAAAGCAAACAGATAAGAGTGCAGAAAATTCCATCTTGCTTTTGAAGTGCCAGACAGTGAACAGTCTGTTCACCGTGCACTATGTACCTTTGAATATCCTTTCCTGTGCTATGAGTCCTCAAAGGAACTAGAACCTGTCCACAGCAGAGACAGGAGAGATGTAGCTTCCCACCCTCTTCCAGGGACAGGCATATATATCTGTGTCTGGTTTTGAATTAGAAGTTAATAGGGCTGTATCTGGTAATGGCCAAAGACAGCTACAGTGGAGGTACCCTGATGCCCTTTCATGGATTAGTAATGTATTACATAAGTTTAGTGGAACATATAATACTCTTTACTTTAGTAGTGATCAGGATCAAAATCAAGGCTTGACCATGGTAGGCAAGCATTCTGTCAAGGACATTTCCAGCCCATGCACCAAGTTTTGTGAACAGATTTTGTGAGGAAGAGGTATACCAATCAAAATTGATGCTGCCTAAGTTCATGGTGATGACATTAAGCTTAAAACCATGGTTATTCTGAGATAGAACTCTTTGAGTTGAACTAGAAACTGCTCAACAACAAATCTGTGTTCCTTGAAATACAAGGAATTCTCTGCAGATCTACAAAGGTCCCCCAAAACATCAAACCAATTAAAACTACCACCCCCTTCCATAAGAGGCTCCAGGAAAGGATGGCTCAACAGGATAGGCTCTGGTCATGGAAGTACCTGTTTTGATACTCTCTGTACTCTTCTCCACTGCAGCCAGATGAGCACTGTGCACTGGGCCAGGATATGGGAAGCAGGATTGAGGTTTGATCTGCTCTGAATATCTGGGGAGTACAGACAATTCTGTGCCCATAAGAAACTGGAATGTCAGTATTGTTTTGCTTATTCCATTTGGCTACTTCGGATTGCAGACTAATGTCTCTTTCACATAATGCCTTTACCCTTGTACTCAGTTATGGAGAGATTAGAAAGTCGGTAAACAGATGATTGAGAACTAAAGAGAAAATCAGCAGTGGATACCCCTTAATATGCTTTCATCCAGACTTTGCAAAAACCCTTTGAAAGGCTAAGTTCCTATTTTTCAGATAAGAAAACTGAAGGTAGGAGAGGCAACCTGAATTCTCACTGAGATTAGTCTGATTTTTCAAACCCATTTCTCATTACCTGCAGAAGTCCATGAGCACTCCCTTTAATGACCCATGAATATTCAAATGAATATGAGTTTTTACCATGGAAAAATCCCAGTTCTACTCAGATGCGGGCATGTGGATTCAGCCCCTTTGATGTCACAGCATTGCATGTGGCTTCATCACCTGGAGGAGCCAGTAATCTGCTCTGAGTTTGCAAATTTAATTTTAGGCATGGAGGGGGGTGTATGTCAGTCTGTCTGTCTGCCAAAGGACGAATCAGGGCCAGGTGATTGTCAAGCTGTTTTCTGTCCCTCGCTGACCCACCTGCTTCACTTAACCAAATCATCATTGTGTAACAAGAAGAACAGCAAAGGAAAAAGGTGACTTCACGTCCTTAGCTTTTGCCTCTACTTCTCTCTGACCTTTAAAAAATATTGATGGCATCCGGGGGCCACCATCTAACAAGCACATGCCATTTGAAATAATAAAACAAGGGCCAGTTGCCTCCTATTGAGTTTCTAAGAGCCCCTCAGTTTTTCTTAGAGAAAACATAGATCCTTAAAAGGTCAAATGGGCATTGCAGTGACATCCACAGACCTGAGGTCCTCAAGCCACCCTTCTCTGCACTCATTGCATGGTCCTTAGATATTCCTGTCCATCCAAAGGTCTGTTTCTTCATCCCCACAATGAACTCAGAATTTAATTCTGTTTGTGCTCTCAGTAACTACCATGTGCCAGTTCCTAATTCTATAAACAAGGACTAGAGGAGTGAAGAAAACCAGGCAAGTTTCTCTTTGATATGAACGTGTTAGCTTTCTTTTGCTCTGATAATCCAGTTTGAAGGGGGGGGGGAGATTTAGTATGGCTCACAGTGTGAAGAGCTGTCAGTCCATGGTGGTCACACCTACTGTTTGGAGATCTGTGGTGAAGCAAAATATCACAGCAGGGAGTCCACATCTCACAGGGGGCAGAGAAAGAAGCAAAGAGGTTCCCTCCTCTTTAAAGACACAGGAATAACGACCTAAGTTCCTTCCACTAGGTCTCACCTCCTGAAGATTCCATGACTTCTTAATCTCACCCAGAGACAATGTCTTTGGAGAACGTTTAAGCACCAAAGAATAATAGAAGCAGATTGGAAACATGTATAATCGTAACTTAACTTTAGGTAGCAATAAATCTACCTGAATGCACACAGACATTAAAGCTGAGTAAGGGATGGAAAGCTGGGGTAAGGGATAACTGAATTTCAAGATGCAAATGGGGGATGTCTTTTGAAGAGATCATACTGAGAGGATCAGAGTAGCGTGATGGGAAAGAGACACTCATGTGCCTCAGGCAAGAACTTGTCAATCAAAAGGAGAGTTCAAAACACAGTGAAACATAACAGCTACATCTACTGTACTGGACTACTAAGGAAAGAAAAAGAATAGTATACATGGAATGAGACCAATGGTGGAATGACTAAATTCTGTTTTATCCCAGTTAATACAGATGTCTCCTAAAATAGTCACAGAATCTAAGCTTAAGAACCTGCCCTGACTGGAAGCAGGGTTTACCGCTTTTGTTGGATGAGTTCTCTTGGTCAGGGGGTGCTTATTTCATCCTTGGGTCCCACCTCTGTAGACTGTACAAGTCATACCTGCTACTTTTTGCACAACCACACCTCTACATTTGAAATACTGTGCCACCTCTGCTTCATAATTCCTCCAAGCTGTCCTTATGTGTGGCTTCCAGACTTCTCATTTTTTTGATCATTTAAAAGACAGAAGAGTTGTTCATTCTTTGAAAGACACAGGGACAATGGTAAACCAATTGTTTGAAGCTTCAGCCTCCCCACTCAAAAGCTTTTAGATAAACAAAACAAAAAGCAAAGCAAAACAAAACCAAAAAACCAAAAAACCCAGAATCCTTATGTAAAGGACTGAGTGTACACTCTTCTTGGCGGCTACCTATCCTGCTTGTCTGTCACATACAACCACAGCTTTGCATCAGTTTAAAATGCATCTTCAGTAATGGTCATGGGATACCTTTGAGACTCCCGATAGAGAAAAGAAAGGAACAGAAAAGTTGTTACAATGGCAGAGAGTGTTCATAGGTACCTGGATACTAAGAAAGCATGGCATCAACTGGATTCACTGATGATGGAAAGGTCTACATTCCAGTTTACATGAGGCAGCCAGTAAGGTTTTGCTACTCAGTTGCATCCTAGCTCGATGGTGAATCTATTGTCACCAGCCACCTTGTAAGCATAAGCCATGGCCACAAAGCTTATAAAGCAGAGGTAGGCAAGTACAGAACCACTATTGCTGCTAGCAAATGATGCTAAGGAGAAATGGTGGTAGAAAGCTTGGCCTGAGATCTTTGCTTTCCTTTGGTTAGCCATCTGAAGTAATAGACAAGCTCTTCATTGTAGACCATGTGGCCATGTAGATCCACCAAATGACCATAAAGAGCCATTTCCTCTGACTTATTTATTATTAAGCGCAGATATTGTAGATCACAGGTAAACATAGAAGACAACAGTAAAAAGAGTCTGTGGTTTGAGCCATTTATTCATTTGTTTCAGTATTCAGATTTAAAACAAAATCTCAATAATTAAACTGATCATAATATGGGTTGATGAAAGAATAATTGAGATGCCCACCTAGAGTGATTCCCATGAAACAGTAGCCTCTAATGTCAATTCCCGGTGTTATCTGCTAGCCTGTGCTGGGAGGAAGTAGCTACCTCATCAGCTTTCCCATGATGCCACTCCAAGACTCAGTTTCCTAGGACCTGCCAATTAGCTGTACAATTGCAGCAAAATCGTAAGCTAGTTTCTCATTGGTTGATCTACTTAACTGGAAGGTAAGCTGGCTAAGTCCAGGAATCCTGTGTGGCCTGGTCCAATCCAGGACGCCTAGGTATCTGACCTTGGAGCTGTCCAAACCAGGCAGCTTGCCGTCTGGGGCTCCTGATACTTTCAGCCACAAGAACTTGCAGACTCATCTGCATGACTCAAAGCTTTTGCTGTTGTGGAAAATGCTTTTGCAAAATTTTACTGCCTTCTGCAGTTTTCAGAGATAATTTTTTTTAACTCAATGGAGGTGGGAGATTACTATTCCTTGAGCTTTCTATGCCCAACTAAAGCCCAGACGTTCTTCAAAGACAGACTCTTGCATAATTTTAATGATAATCAAAATACATGGTAATCTCTTTCTCCTGAACTCATTCACTGTCTAGATCAGTGAATCTCAAACTTCAATGCACATGGACTATTATGGGGAATCTCCTTAACACGCTGCATGTCTGGGTCTCTAACAGGCTGGCTGGGAGGATACACTCTTTGATAGTAGGAAATGGCTGTATTGTGACCTTGATATTTCCCCCAGTGACACTTAAGCTTTACAAGGACTTTGAATGCTCCCTTCCTTTGTGTACTTGCTAGCACCCCCAGTAGTATTATGCAAATAAGAATTGCTCAATAAATATTTGTAGGATAAGCCACCTTCTATATGGTAGAAAGAGTACTGATAACCTCTTCAGCCCAATTTATGCGGTCAGTAATTGTTATTCAACTAAATGGAGGAAGGGCCTGCCAAGGTGTAGGTGGCTAGTGAATGAAGACTAAAAAAAAACTAATGTGGGCTCTGATACAGGTGAAAAATGCACAGATGTGAACCCAGGGGAAAATGGTATACAAAATCAGCACTTTTATTCTCTTCTTGTGTAGCAGCGAACATACCAGCTGTTGTTTTTGTTTAACTCTTTGTCTGAAGATTTTTCCCCATCGTGAAAATAGACCTTCAGGTAAACCTGTTCATGAGATCTACTCGGGTCTTCTTTCAAAGGAGTAGAAAAGACAACTATTCCCTCCTGCGAAGCTAAGCGGGAAGGGTGTTTTAGGCTGTTTGAGACAAGAGTTATATTTTACCAGTGTTTTCGACATGTTTCCTAGTGGCTTCCATTTTCTTTCCCCATGCCTGGCCACTTACAGATGCACATGCCCACACAGAACAACTTTCTGAAGAATGTAGAAATGTGATACACCCCCCCTCCTATACAGATCCATCTCCTTGGAGGCTGGACTCAGTGCTCTTTCCACACAACTTAGTTCCAAATGAATACATAGGACATAGACAAGACATGTCTTAGACACAGACCACTTCTCAACACTGAAGAAGGAGAATACACCGATGGTGGAAGGTGAAGTGTATGGACACAGACTGAGCATCTGGGATGTAGAGGGAGGCTTAGGGTTAGAGACCAGCAACTTTAGTTCACTTTTTTGACTTGGGAGTTGGTGACTCACACTCAACTGGGCCAACTCATTGCACATATTGGTTTTACAGCTCCAAAACTTCATGAACCTTTCAGAAGCTCTCTCACTGGCCTTGATATTCTTCCCTTTGTACCATCAGAACCATCTTTCTGAATTAGAAATTAGCCAGAAATTGGTTCTGGAAGACTGTCACTTTGATGTCTGATCCTGGGGTGGGTGGGGTATATGGTTGAATGCTTTCTTGGAACCTTCCTATGATGCTATGATGTATGCTGTTCCACCCTCCAGGCATTATTTCTAATCCCATTTAGGGTTACCAACCTGACCTGAGTCCCAGTGATCTATAATCATCCTGGCTGGAGGACTACAAGTGGGCTCAAAACCAAGGGGAAAGATTTGGATCTCCAGGACAAGTAGAACAATCTAAAACCCGGAGCTGCTTCTGGAAGGAGCAAAGAGACACAATGAAGCCACAGTGTCCTCAGACTGTGCAGGGACAAAACAGAGTTGTACCTGTCTCGAGTTACTACACTGGCTCTCCAGCCAGCTCTGCAGTTTGACTGCTTTTACTGCAGAGCCTATACCCTCCAGGTGCAGGTGGCCATTGAGGCCCCACAGGCCCCCACGAAGGTGTGCCAGGAAGCCTCCTTTTCTCTGCAGTGAGGACCTGGGCCAGCTCTGGGCTGGCTGCCAGCAGCTGCTTGCAGACTGCGTCACAGCATAGACCTCTTGGCTGCAGTCAAGGAAGGAACAGACAGGAAAGCTGTCTCTCTGCTTTTGCTTCCCCTCTTTCTGTACCTCCTCTGACCTTTCACATGATGTAGGGCTCATAATTCCTTTTGTGTTGGTCCCCAACCCCCTCACTGTATTTACCCCTTTGAAGTATTTATGTCTTTCTCGGTAGCTCCTCATGCCGTCCGTGCAGCTCCTAGGATTACTTCACTATAGGGAGATCGGGATGGAGGGCTGGATGAAGTGTAGGCATTTATTCCAGGAGTTATCAGTGAGAATTAAGAACTGCTTGTCCTCTAAAATCACCTGAACTTCCTTCAGAGAGGACTCCCTTGGGACAGAGTCACCAAGATGTCCTTGACATGTCAAGGTCACCTTCCAGCATCTGAACGAACCCTTCTGTAACATGATGATTTTTCTCCCCCTTTCTGTTTTGGAAAGTTTGGTATAAAGTGGCAAGTGGGAGAAGGTGGCACTTCAGCTCTGATGTACCCAGCAATTACCTGGAGGAGAATCTTGTTAAAATGCAGGCTCTGAGATGAGGCCTAGCATTCTGCATCTCTAACAAAGTCCCAGGTTAAAGGATAACTGTGTAGAGAGGAGGCTAATATAGAACAGAACAATTAGACCCTACGAAGTACCAGGCAAGTGTAGCATTTCAGTTCTTTTATGAAATTGTCCTTGAAAGAAAAGCATATTTGCATCTTAGGAGGAATCATCCACATCCCTAATTCAAAAGCAGGTCATTGCTGCCACTCTTGGGAAGAGGTAAAGGTAGGAGAGACACATGTAGCTGCCCATTCCTTTCTTCCTTGCCCTTCTTTATCTTCCTATTGGAATGGGCCCTGGACTCAGAGACAGTTTCTGACCCCAGCCATGATAAACAGTAACTGCATTTGGTTACTTTCTAGGCCAAATGACAACGAAAAGAGGGTTGGTTAAAGGCCATGGAGAAAGATAATGTATGACAAAATGCAAGGATAATGTTTGTTGGAGTGCTCTCCCTAACGCCAAATCTGAAAACAGCTCCTAGGCCTAATAGCAGCAGCAGCAGAAGAGGCTAAATTGTCTTTGATTCATACAATGGAACAAATTATTGTAGCATGCAATCCATCTGTATGAGTCTTATAGACAAAATGACAGACAAAAACATGCTAAATATAGGAGTATTTGCTATGTGAGTTCTTGTAAATGAACCAGAGTCTCAATTGACCCGAGTAAAACTAATCAGAAGTCAGAAGAATGGTCGCCTGGGAAGTTCACCTCTGTTGAAGAGGAAGGTATGTGTGGGAATCTGGGTTCCCAGAACCTCCTTCATGTTGGTCTGGACGTACTCTCCAGTTTACTAAGCTGGATATTTAAGATCTGCATAATTTGCTATGTATGTTAGATTTAAATAAAGAAAAAATTGCTTAAAGCTTAAATCCAAGAGGGCTTACTTCTAATTTTATCTTCTGCTGTTTCCCACCCCCTTCACATTTCTGGGCCCTTCTCTTCCCCCGCCCCCACATCTCTCCTAAGATGAAAATCTGTGTTGGCTCTATCAGTCATCCTCTCTGCTTTGCTTCTTGCTGGCTTCCCAGGTACTTTTTCTAGACCACAGATCAAAAATAGAAGCTGCTTTCTCATCACACCCTCCCCCTGTGACTTCACAGAAGGCTCTGGCTGTGTTGTTTGCAGCTCACAGGGCTGCCCTCTGGGCTCTAAGCCTTTCCTTCCCAAGTGCTGTGTCCTCTGGCTACCTGTGTCCTTTGCCTCCTTGGTCCTGAATTGGAAACCTCTCTCCTAAGTCCACAGTAAATTATTGGCAGAATTTTCTCCCCAGGAAGGGAGGACACTAGACAATGTCTAAATTCCCCTTCTAAGATCCTGATGACAAACCAAGGTTCAATTCCACCCACGTTCACCGTGATGAACCCATGAGTTTATTAGGTTTGATTATGGAGCACAGATGAGGCGTTATGATAGGAACATGAGTGACTCCAAACCAGTCACTCTGGAAAGTTGTCATCCAGCATGGATGATAGCTTCTCTGTGGCCACACAGATGGAATCTCCTCCCCACTTCTCCTTCCTATCCTATATACTCTGGTCCCTTGCTAAGACCCAAAGCCACACCCAGTTGGGTCAGAACTACATATAACTGTCTGAAAAGAGTGTTGGCTACTCATTGAGGGTCCCACAATGCTGCAAGACTCTTCCTTCTCTGATTCAAGGGAGCCCAGCCATGATGCTATTCTACAGGTGGAATAGCTGATCTCATGTGACAAGGGCTGTATATAACACAATACACACTGACATTTCACTGATTTTTGACAAGGAGGAGGGAAACTTAGTGGCCAGTAGTTTTTGCAGTGAAGGCATTATGGAGACAAAACTCCAAAAATAAAAGCAAAAATCCCTACACTATAAAATGTCTATCTTGACAACTTTGAACCTGACCCAATGACTTGTGATATCTTATACAAAGATTCAAAGCCAAACGTCTTGTTACCTGTAACACCATGCTCTAAATGACCAGTCTCAAAGAGAACTGGTCCTGTCAAGTTTACCAGTTAACAAGATCTAGATGGGAACCTATCCAGATATAGGACTCCAGTAGAAACACAGATGAAGCGCAAAGTGACCCTTATTAACTGTTGTAAAAGAATCCCAACTCCTGTTTGTGGGAGCAATTTTCTTTAAGAGTTG